>NC_069668.1:13824316-13897815 GCF_027244095.1 Hemicordylus capensis | reverse complement strand
AACCCTAACCCTAACCCTAACCCTAACCCTAACCCTAAACCTAACCTAACCCTATCCCCTACCTAACCCTAACCCTAACCCTAGTACCCTAACCCTACCCTAACCCGAACCCTAACCCTAACCCTAACCCTAACCCCTCTAACCCTAACCCTAACCCTAACCCTAACCTAACCCTAACCCTACCTATCCCTAAACCCTAACCTAACCCCTAACCAACCCTATCCCTAACCCTCATCAACCCTAACCCTAACCCTAACCCTAACCCTAACCCTAAACCCTAACCCTAACCCTAACCCTAACCCTAACCTAACCCTAACCAACCCCTAACCCAAACCCCTAACCCTAACCCCTAACCCTAACCCACCTAACCCCTAACCCCCTAACCCTAACCCCCCTAACCCCTAACCCTAAAAGTAAGAATCAAACCCTAAAAGTAAGAATCAAACCCTAAAAGTAAGAACAAACCCTAAAAGTAAGAATCAAACCCTAAAAGTAAGAATCAAACCCTAAAAGTAAGAATCAAACCCTAAAAGTAAGAATCAAACCTAAAAGTAAGAATCAAACCCTAAAAGTAAGAATCAAACCCTAAAAGTAAGAATCAAACCCTAAAAGTAAGAATCAAACCCTAAAAGTAAGAATCAAACCCTAAAAGTAAGAATCAAACCCTAAAAGTAAGAATCAAACCCTAAAAGTAAGAATCAAACCCTAAAAGTAAGAATCAAACCCTAAAAGTAAGAATCAAACCCTAAAAGTAAGAATCAAACCCTAAAAGTAAGAATCAAACCCTAAAAGTAAGAATCAAACCCTAAAAGTAAGAATCAACCCTAAAAGTAAGAATCAAACCCTAAAAGTAAGAATCAAACCCTAAAAGTAAGAATCAAACCCTAAAAGTAAGAATCAAACCCTAAAAGTAAGAATCAAACCCTAAAAGTAAGAATCAAACCCTAAAAGTAAGAATCAAACCCTAAAAGTAAGAATCAAACCCTAAAAGTAAGAATCAAACCCTAAAAGTAAGAATCAAACCCTAAAAGTAAGAATCAAACCCTAAAAGTAAGAATCAAACCCTAAAAGTAAGAATCAAACCCTAAAAGTAAGAATCAAACCCTAAAAGTAAGAATCAAACCCTAAAAGTAAGAATCAAACCCTAAAAGTAAGAATCAAACCCTAAAAGTAAGAATCAAACCCTAAAAGTAAGAATCAAACCCTAAAAGTAAGAATCAAACCCTAAAAGTAAGAATCAAACCCTAAAAGTAAGAATCAAACCCTAAAAGTAAGAATCAAACCCTAAAAGTAAGAATCAAACCCTAAAAGTAAGAATCAAACCCTAAAAGTAAGAATCAAACCCTAAAAGTAAGAATCAAACCCTAAAAGTAAGAATCAAACCCTAAAAGTAAGAATCAAACCCTAAAAGTAAGAATCAAACCCTAAAAGTAAGAATCAAACCCTAAAAGTAAGAATCAAACCCTAAAAGTAAGAATCAAACCCTAAAAGTAAGAATCAAACCCTAAAAGTAAGAATCAAACCCTAAAAGTAAGAATCAAACCCTAAAAGTAAGAATCAAACCCTAAAAGTAAGAATCAAACCCTAAAAGTAAGAATCAAACCCTAAAAGTAAGAATCAAACCCTAAAAGTAAGAATCAAACCCTAAAAGTAAGAATCAAACCCTAAAAGTAAGAATCAAACCCTAAAAGTAAGAATCAAACCCTAAAAGTAAGAATCAAACCCTAAAAGTAAGAATCAAACCCTAAAAGTAAGAATCAAACCCTAAAAGTAAGAATCAAACCCTAAAAGTAAGAATCAAACCCTAAAAGTAAGAATCAAACCCTAAAAGTAAGAATCAAACCCTAAAAGTAAGAATCAAACCCTAAAAGTAAGAATCAAACCCTAAAAGTAAGAATCAAACCCTAAAAGTAAGAATCAAACCCTAAAAGTAAGAATCAAACCCTAAAAGTAAGAATCAAACCCTAAAAGTAAGAATCAAACCCTAAAAGTAAGAATCAAACCCTAAAAGTAAGAATCAAACCCTAAAAGTAAGAATCAAACCCTAAAAGTAAGAATCAAACCCTAAAAGTAAGAATCAAACCCTAAAAGTAAGAATCAAACCCTAAAAGTAAGAATCAAACCCTAAAAGTAAGAATCAAACCCTAAAAGTAAGAATCAAACCCTAAAAGTAAGAATCAAACCCTAAAAGTAAGAATCAAACCCTAAAAGTAAGAATCAAACCCTAAAAGTAAGAATCAAACCCTAAAAGTAAGAATCAAACCCTAAAAGTAAGAATCAAACCCTAAAAGTAAGAATCAAACCCTAAAAGTAAGAATCAAACCCTAAAAGTAAGAATCAAACCCTAAAAGTAAGAATCAAACCCTAAAAGTAAGAATCAAACCCTAAAAGTAAGAATCAAACCCTAAAAGTAAGAATCAAACCCTAAAAGTAAGAATCAAACCCTAAAAGTAAGAATCAAACCCTAAAAGTAAGAATCAAACCCTAAAAGTAAGAATCAAACCCTAAAAGTAAGAATCAAACCCTAAAAGTAAGAATCAAACCCTAAAAGTAAGAATCAAACCCTAAAAGTAAGAATCAAACCCTAAAAGTAAGAATCAAACCCTAAAAGTAAGAATCAAACCCTAAAAGTAAGAATCAAACCCTAAAAGTAAGAATCAAACCCTAAAAGTAAGAATCAAACCCTAAAAGTAAGAATCAAACCCTAAAAGTAAGAATCAAACCCTAAAAGTAAGAATCAAACCCTAAAAGTAAGAATCAAACCCTAAAAGTAAGAATCAAACCCTAAAAGTAAGAATCAAACCCTAAAAGTAAGAATCAAACCCTAAAAGTAAGAATCAAACCCTAAAAGTAAGAATCAAACCCTAAAAGTAAGAATCAAACCCTAAAAGTAAGAATCAAACCCTAAAAGTAAGAATCAAACCCTAAAAGTAAGAATCAAACCCTAAAAGTAAGAATCAAACCCTAAAAGTAAGAATCAAACCCTAAAAGTAAGAATCAAACCCTAAAAGTAAGAATCAAACCCTAAAAGTAAGAATCAAACCCTAAAAGTAAGAATCAAACCCTAAAAGTAAGAATCAAACCCTAAAAGTAAGAATCAAACCCTAAAAGTAAGAATCAAACCCTAAAAGTAAGAATCAAACCCTAAAAGTAAGAATCAAACCCTAAAAGTAAGAATCAAACCCTAAAAGTAAGAATCAAACCCTAAAAGTAAGAATCAAACCCTAAAAGTAAGAATCAAACCCTAAAAGTAAGAATCAAACCCTAAAAGTAAGAATCAAACCCTAAAAGTAAGAATCAAACCCTAAAAGTAAGAATCAAACCCTAAAAGTAAGAATCAAACCCTAAAAGTAAGAATCAAACCCTAAAAGTAAGAATCAAACCCTAAAAGTAAGAATCAAACCCTAAAAGTAAGAATCAAACCCTAAAAGTAAGAATCAAACCCTAAAAGTAAGAATCAAACCCTAAAAGTAAGAATCAAACCCTAAAAGTAAGAATCAAACCCTAAAAGTAAGAATCAAACCCTAAAAGTAAGAATCAAACCCTAAAAGTAAGAATCAAACCCTAAAAGTAAGAATCAAACCCTAAAAGTAAGAATCAAACCCTAAAAGTAAGAATCAAACCCTAAAAGTAAGAATCAAACCCTAAAAGTAAGAATCAAACCCTAAAAGTAAGAATCAAACCCTAAAAGTAAGAATCAAACCCTAAAAGTAAGAATCAAACCCTAAAAGTAAGAATCAAACCCTAAAAGTAAGAATCAAACCCTAAAAGTAAGAATCAAACCCTAAAAGTAAGAATCAAACCCTAAAAGTAAGAATCAAACCCTAAAAGTAAGAATCAAACCCTAAAAGTAAGATCAAACCCTAAAAGTAAGAATCAAACCCTAAAAGTAAGAATCAAACCCTAAAAGTAAGAATCAAACCCTAAAAGTAAGAATCAAACCCTAAAAGTAAGAATCAAACCCTAAAAGTAAGAATCAAACCCTAAAAGTAAGAATCAAACCCTAAAAGTAAGAATCAAACCCTAAAAGTAAGAATCAAACCCTAAAAGTAAGAATCAAACCCTAAAAGTAAGAATCAAACCCTAAAAGTAAGAATCAAACCCTAAAAGTAAGAATCAAACCCTAAAAGTAAGAATCAAACCCTAAAAGTAAGAATCAAACCCTAAAAGTAAGAATCAAACCCTAAAAGTAAGAATCAAACCCTAAAAGTAAGAATCAAACCCTAAAAGTAAGAATCAAACCCTAAAAGTAAGAATCAAACCCTAAAAGTAAGAATCAAACCCTAAAAGTAAGAATCAAACCCTAAAAGTAAGAATCAAACCCTAAAAGTAAGAATCAAACCCTAAAAGTAAGAATCAAACCCTAAAAGTAAGAATCAAACCCTAAAAGTAAGAATCAAACCCTAAAAGTAAGAATCAAACCCTAAAAGTAAGAATCAAACCCTAAAAGTAAGAATCAAACCCTAAAAGTAAGAATCAAACCCTAAAAGTAAGAATCAAACCCTAAAAGTAAGAATCAAACCCTAAAAGTAAGAATCAAACCCTAAAAGTAAGAATCAAACCCTAAAAGTAAGAATCAAACCCTAAAAGTAAGAATCAAACCCTAAAAGTAAGAATCAAACCCTAAAAGTAAGAATCAAACCCTAAAAGTAAGAATCAAACCCTAAAAGTAAGAATCAAACCCTAAAAGTAAGAATCAAACCCTAAAAGTAAGAATCAAACCCTAAAAGTAAGAATCAAACCCTAAAAGTAAGAATCAAACCCTAAAAGTAAGAATCAAACCCTAAAAGTAAGAATCAAACCCTAAAAGTAAGAATCAAACCCTAAAAGTAAGAATCAAACCTAAAAGTAAGAATCAAACCCTAAAAGTAAGAATCAAACCCTAAAAGTAAGAATCAAACCCTAAAAGTAAGAATCAAACCCTAAAAGTAAGAATCAAACCCTAAAAGTAAGAATCAAACCCTAAAAGTAAGAATCAAACCCTAAAAGTAAGAATCAAACCCTAAAAGTAAGAATCAAACCCTAAAAGTAAGAATCAAACCCTAAAAGTAAGAATCAAACCCTAAAAGTAAGAATCAAACCCTAAAAGTAAGAATCAAACCCTAAAAGTAAGAATCAAACCCTAAAAGTAAGAATCAAACCCTAAAAGTAAGAATCAAACCCTAAAAGTAAGAATCAAACCCTAAAAGTAAGAATCAAACCCTAAAAGTAAGAATCAAACCCTAAAAGTAAGAATCAAACCCTAAAAGTAAGAATCAAACCCTAAAAGTAAGAATCAAACCCTAAAAGTAAGAATCAAACCCTAAAAGTAAGAATCAAACCCTAAAAGTAAGAATCAAACCCTAAAAGTAAGAATCAAACCCTAAAAGTAAGAATCAAACCCTAAAAGTAAGAATCAAACCCTAAAAGTAAGAATCAAACCCTAAAAGTAAGAATCAAACCCTAAAAGTAAGAATCAAACCCTAAAAGTAAGAATCAAACCCTAAAAGTAAGAATCAAACCCTAAAAGTAAGAATCAAACCCTAAAAGTAAGAATCAAACCCTAAAAGTAAGAATCAAACCCTAAAAGTAAGAATCAAACCCTAAAAGTAAGAATCAAACCCTAAAAGTAAGAATCAAACCCTAAAAGTAAGAATCAAACCCTAAAAGTAAGAATCAAACCCTAAAAGTAAGAATCAAACCCTAAAAGTAAGAATCAAACCCTAAAAGTAAGAATCAAACCCTAAAAGTAAGAATCAAACCCTAAAAGTAAGAATCAAACCCTAAAAGTAAGAATCAAACCCTAAAAGTAAGAATCAAACCCTAAAAGTAAGAATCAAACCCTAAAAGTAAGAATCAAACCCTAAAAGTAAGAATCAAACCCTAAAAGTAAGAATCAAACCCTAAAAGTAAGAATCAAACCCTAAAAGTAAGAATCAAACCCTAAAAGTAAGAATCAAACCCTAAAAGTAAGAATCAAACCCTAAAAGTAAGAATCAAACCCTAAAAGTAAGAATCAAACCCTAAAAGTAAGAATCAAACCCTAAAAGTAAGAATCAAACCCTAAAAGTAAGAATCAAACCCTAAAAGTAAGAATCAAACCCTAAAAGTAAGAATCAAACCCTAAAAGTAAGAATCAAACCCTAAAAGTAAGAATCAAACCCTAAAAGTAAGAATCAAACCTAAAAGTAAGAATCAAACCCTAAAAGTAAGAATCAAACCCTAAAAGTAAGAATCAAACCCTAAAAGTAAGAATCAAACCCTAAAAGTAAGAATCAAACCCTAAAAGTAAGAATCAAACCCTAAAAGTAAGAATCAAACCCTAAAAGTAAGAATCAAACCCTAAAAGTAAGAATCAAACCCCTAAAAGTAAGAATCAAACCCTAAAAGTAAGAATCAAACCCTAAAAGTAAGAATCAAACCCTAAAAGTAAGAATCAAACCCTAAAAGTAAGAATCAAACCCTAAAAGTAAGAATCAAACCCTAAAAGTAAGAATCAAACCCTAAAAGTAAGAATCAAACCCTAAAAGTAAGAATCAAACCCTAAAAGTAAGAATCAAACCCTAAAAGTAAGAATCAAACCCTAAAAGTAAGAATCAAACCCTAAAAGTAAGAATCAAACCCTAAAAGTAAGAATCAAACCCTAAAAGTAAGAATCAAACCCTAAAAGTAAGAATCAAACCCTAAAAGTAAGAATCAAACCCTAAAAGTAAGAATCAAACCCTAAAAGTAAGAATCAAACCCTAAAAGTAAGAATCAAACCCTAAAAGTAAGAATCAAACCCTAAAAGTAAGAATCAAACCCTAAAAGTAAGAATCAAACCCTAAAAGTAAGAATCAAACCCTAAAAGTAAGAATCAAACCCTAAAAGTAAGAATCAAACCCTAAAAGTAAGAATCAAACCCTAAAAGTAAGAATCAAACCCCTAAAAGTAAGAATCAAACCCTAAAAGTAAGAATCAAACCCTAAAAGTAAGAATCAAACCCTAAAAGTAAGAATCAAACCCTAAAAGTAAGAATCAAACCCTAAAAGTAAGAATCAAACCCTAAAAGTAAGAATCAAACCCTAAAAGTAAGAATCAAACCCTAAAAGTAAGAATCAAACCCTAAAAGTAAGAATCAAACCCTAAAAGTAAGAATCAAACCCTAAAAGTAAGAATCAAACCCTAAAAGTAAGAATCAAACCCTAAAAGTAAGAATCAAACCCTAAAAGTAAGAATCAAACCCTAAAAGTAAGAATCAAACCCTAAAAGTAAGAATCAAACCCTAAAAGTAAGAATCAAACCCTAAAAGTAAGAATC
Organism: Hemicordylus capensis; assembly: GCF_027244095.1. Taxonomy (NCBI): domain Eukaryota; kingdom Metazoa; phylum Chordata; class Lepidosauria; order Squamata; family Cordylidae; genus Hemicordylus; species Hemicordylus capensis. Next base: position 13,890,537 of record NC_069668.1, on the reverse strand, counting down.
AAACCCTAAAAGTAAGAATCAAACCCTAAAAGTAAGAATCAAACCCTAAAAGTAAGAATCAAACCTAAAAGTAAGAATCAAACCCTAAAAGTAAGAATCAAACCCTAAAAGTAAGAATCAAACCCTAAAAGTAAGAATCAAACCCTAAAAGTAAGAATCAAACCCTAAAAGTAAGAATCAAACCCTAAAAGTAAGAATCAAACCCTAAAAGTAAGAATCAAACCCTAAAAGTAAGAATCAAACCCTAAAAGTAAGAATCAAACCCTAAAAGTAAGAATCAAACCCTAAAAGTAAGAATCAAACCCTAAAAGTAAGAATCAAACCCTAAAAGTAAGAATCAAACCCTAAAAGTAAGAATCAAACCCTAAAAGTAAGAATCAAACCCTAAAAGTAAGAATCAAACCCTAAAAGTAAGAATCAAACCCTAAAAGTAAGAATCAAACCCTAAAAGTAAGAATCAAACCCTAAAAGTAAGAATCAAACCCTAAAAGTAAGAATCAAACCCTAAAAGTAAGAATCAAACCCTAAAAGTAAGAATCAAACCCTAAAAGTAAGAATCAAACCCTAAAAGTAAGAATCAAACCCTAAAAGTAAGAATCAAACCCTAAAAGTAAGAATCAAACCCTAAAAGTAAGAATCAAACCCTAAAAGTAAGAATCAAACCCTAAAAGTAAGAATCAAACCCTAAAAGTAAGAATCAAACCCTAAAAGTAAGAATCAAACCCTAAAAGTAAGAATCAAACCCTAAAAGTAAGAATCAAACCCTAAAAGTAAGAATCAAACCCTAAAAGTAAGAATCAAACCCTAAAAGTAAGAATCAAACCCTAAAAGTAAGAATCAAACCCTAAAAGTAAGAATCAAACCCTAAAAGTAAGAATCAAACCCTAAAAGTAAGAATCAAACCCTAAAAGTAAGAATCAAACCCTAAAAGTAAGAATCAAACCCTAAAAGTAAGAATCAAACCCTAAAAGTAAGAATCAAACCCTAAAAGTAAGAATCAAACCCTAAAAGTAAGAATCAAACCCTAAAAGTAAGAATCAAACCCTAAAAGTAAGAATCAAACCCTAAAAGTAAGAATCAAACCCTAAAAGTAAGAATCAAACCCTAAAAGTAAGAATCAAACCCTAAAAGTAAGAATCAAACCCTAAAAGTAAGAATCAAACCCTAAAAGTAAGAATCAAACCCTAAAAGTAAGAATCAAACCCTAAAAGTAAGAATCAAACCCTAAAAGTAAGAATCAAACCCTAAAAGTAAGAATCAAACCCTAAAAGTAAGAATCAAACCCTAAAAGTAAGAATCAAACCCTAAAAGTAAGAATCAAACCCTAAAAGTAAGAATCAAACCCTAAAAGTAAGAATCAAACCCTAAAAGTAAGAATCAAACCCTAAAAGTAAGAATCAAACCCTAAAAGTAAGAATCAAACCCTAAAAGTAAGAATCAAACCCTAAAAGTAAGAATCAAACCCTAAAAGTAAGAATCAAACCCTAAAAGTAAGAATCAAACCCTAAAAGTAAGAATCAAACCCTAAAAGTAAGAATCAAACCCTAAAAGTAAGAATCAAACCCTAAAAGTAAGAATCAAACCCTAAAAGTAAGAATCAAACCCTAAAAGTAAGAATCAAACCCTAAAAGTAAGAATCAAACCCTAAAAGTAAGAATCAAACCCTAAAAGTAAGAATCAAACCCTAAAAGTAAGAATCAAACCCTAAAAGTAAGAATCAAACCCTAAAAGTAAGAATCAAACCCTAAAAGTAAGAATCAAACCCTAAAAGTAAGAATCAAACCCTAAAAGTAAGAATCAAACCCTAAAAGTAAGAATCAAACCCTAAAAGTAAGAATCAAACCCTAAAAGTAAGAATCAAACCCTAAAAGTAAGAATCAAACCCTAAAAGTAAGAATCAAACCCTAAAAGTAAGAATCAAACCCTAAAAGTAAGAATCAAACCCTAAAAGTAAGAATCAAACCCTAAAAGTAAGAATCAAACCCTAAAAGTAAGAATCAAACCCTAAAAGTAAGAATCAAACCCTAAAAGTAAGAATCAAACCCTAAAAGTAAGAATCAAACCCTAAAAGTAAGAATCAAACCCTAAAAGTAAGAATCAAACCCTAAAAGTAAGAATCAAACCCCTAAAAGTAAGAATCAAACCCTAAAAGTAAGAATCAAACCCTAAAAGTAAGAATCAAACCCTAAAAGTAAGAATCAAACCCTAAAAGTAAGAATCAAACCCTAAAAGTAAGAATCAAACCCTAAAAGTAAGAATCAAACCCTAAAAGTAAGAATCAAACCCTAAAAGTAAGAATCAAACCCTAAAAGTAAGAATCAAACCCTAAAAGTAAGAATCAAACCCTAAAAGTAAGAATCAAACCCTAAAAGTAAGAATCAAACCCTAAAAGTAAGAATCAAACCCTAAAAGTAAGAATCAAACCCTAAAAGTAAGAATCAAACCCTAAAAGTAAGAATCAAACCCTAAAAGTAAGAATCAAACCCTAAAAGTAAGAATCAAACCCTAAAAGTAAGAATCAAACCCTAAAAGTAAGAATCAAACCCTAAAAGTAAGAATCAAACCCTAAAAGTAAGAATCAAACCCTAAAAGTAAGAATCAAACCCTAAAAGTAAGAATCAAACCCTAAAAGTAAGAATCAAACCCTAAAAGTAAGAATCAAACCCTAAAAGTAAGAATCAAACCCTAAAGTAAGAATCAAACCCTAAAAGTAAGAATCAAACCCTAAAAGTAAGAATCAAACCCTAAAAGTAAGAATCAAACCCTAAAAGTAAGAATCAAACCCTAAAAGTAAGAATCAAACCCTAAAAGTAAGAATCAAACCCTAAAAGTAAGAATCAAACCCTAAAAGTAAGAATCAAACCCTAAAAGTAAGAATCAAACCCTAAAAGTAAGAATCAAACCCTAAAAGTAAGAATCAAACCCTAAAGTAAGAATCAAACCCTAAAAGTAAGAATCAAACCCTAAAAGTAAGAATCAAACCCTAAAAGTAAGAATCAAACCCTAAAAGTAAGAATCAAACCCTAAAAGTAAGAATCAAACCCTAAAGTAAGAATCAAACCCTAAAAGTAAGAATCAAACCCTAAAAGTAAGAATCAAACCCTAAAAGTAAGAATCAAACCCTAAAAGTAAGAATCAAACCCTAAAAGTAAGAATCAAACCCTAAAAGTAAGAATCAAACCCTAAAAGTAAGAATCAAACCCTAAAAGTAAGAATCAAACCCTAAAAGTAAGAATCAAACCCTAAAAGTAAGAATCAAACCCTAAAAGTAAGAATCAAACCCTAAAAGTAAGAATCAAACCCTAAAAGTAAGAATCAAACCCTAAAAGTAAGAATCAAACCCTAAAAGTAAGAATCAAACCCTAAAAGTAAGATCTATCAAACCCTAAAAGTAAGAATCAAACCCTAAAAGTAAGAATCAAACCCCTAAAAGTAAGAATCAAACCCTAAAAGTAAGAATCAAACCCTAAAAGTAAGAAATCAAACCCTAAAAGTAAGAATCAAACCCTAAAAGTAGATCAACCTAGAGAATCAAACCCTAAAAGTAAGAATCAAACCCTAAAAGTAAGAATCAAACCCTAAAAGTAAGAATCATGTTTTCACCTCCCAACACTCCAGACATTGATCTTTTCTTTTGAAGTTCAGGGGAAAGGTTCTTGACACACATGCATGTTTAAGTTAGAGTATCTTTGCAGCTCCATTTTAGCAGTACAACTTTGATCCTTGGCCAGAGAATGAACTGCAAGGCATAGTCCTCCCGTCAGTTAATACATGAACCCCCCACTACCCAAGAGGGAAAACCTAACCAAGCAATGAAGTATTGTCACACCTGTCAGTGTGCTGATTATCTGAGCTCACAGCACATTCCACTGGATGACTGCATGTGTTGCAACTGCAACAACCTTCCTTCTGCTTTGCACAGGAATGAGAGTCCACTGGCAGATCTTCTAATGTGACAGTGAAAACTTACCTCACTCCTACAGGATTTGGTCCAGCTATGTACTTCTCTGAAGCTGCATAATGCTGCTGGAAAATCAACATGGAAGTGCACATTTCCAAGCAACACTATTTCTCACCCACTTTAGGAAGAACCAGGAGCAACATTATTTGAAAGTTCTTATATGACAACTTTTCCTTTGACCACACTTCAAAAGATCTCCAACAGTAAAGCTCAGCAGTTTTGGAGTAGGTGTCAAACAAGGGTAAAGCTGAAATACAGTGAGCTCTTTCCATTTCATAATCATACACCTCTGGCAGTGGAGATAATTTGCTATGGATCCCTAGAAGACACACATTCAAGCAGTGAGAGTTGCATTCCAGGGCACACCCTTGGCTGGGAAGCTCTCATTAGCATTCTGAAAGATACACAAGGTGGAACCAGTGGATCAACTCCCATCTTCTAATTGAGAGATAGGCTACCTTCCAGCACTCTCAGTCTGTCAGGAATTGCACAAGATACTTTAACAGAATCTATAATGTTTAAGACTCCAGAGTCCTGACATCTCCCTCTGGAAGCAGGAGGCTGAACTTTCTTCCTGCCCTAGATATTTATAGAAACTCACCAGCCAAGACTCTGACAGCAGACAAGGGAAATTGATCACCTGTTTAACAAGCAAGGATCCACTGTTAGGAAGTGACAAAGCAGCTGAGGACCGTGAACATTTTGACAGGAGGCTCTGGAGCATGCCAGAGTGAAGATAACCATCTTGACTGCAAGTCAACCAACCACTCCTCCCATGCCCCCACCCTAAAAACAAAAACATTTCCCTCCCCAAGAATCCAGCCAATCAAGCGAGAGTCAGGAGACTGAGTGGATAGACAAGAACCTCAGAGCACACCGCTGCTGTCAGAGGCAGGTGAGGAGCAGTGAGACGGCAGGTAGGCTTTGACAACTGTCAAGCCACCATGACTGGCTTGTCAGTCGCAGAGGAGGCCACACTAAGCAGCAGCAGCCACCGTAGTGGGAGGCAGAGGACACCAGTCAGAATAGAAACAGACTCAGTAGGACAGGTAAAGAGGGAGGAGGAGCAACAGCGACCGGGACCATGCTCCCAAATAAGGAAGAACAGAATTCAAGTGATGGTTGTAACATGTAGAGACAGAAGAGAGAAGAGAAATGAAGCATCAGATACATCAGCAAGAACACCAAAGGAAAGCCAATGAATAGACCGACAGAGGCAGTCAGCAGGAGCCGGTAGGGTAAATGAAGCCATTTCTAAAAAGGGTGGAAGAAGGCAAAGAAAGAAATTCCAGGAACAATTCAAATCAACTAAAACCTTCAGATACACATCTTTATTACAGTCAAAGACCAGGAAGTTAAAGCCACATCTACTTTAAAAGCTTGGGTGAAGAAATGTGTCCAATGTCTTAAGTAGTCTGAGATGGGGAGGCTCTGATTTCTGCAGGGAATGGATTCCAGAGTCTCAGCGTAGCCCCAGACAAGGCCCATCCCTCAGTGGCAGCTGGTGCTTCCTCAGACCGGGGGGGGGGGATGCTAGGCAGGGCAGGTGATGGATAGAGTCACAGGTACTCTCACTTGGTGGAAGACTAGATCCAGTGTGCCTCTTGGGGGAACGCCCTCCCTCTTTATAAGCCCCAGGGGCACAGCGTCTCTCCTCTCACAGGAGACTCCAAGACAACACTGATGTAGTTAGTGGCCGGAGAGGCAGATTATCAGGTACTCAGGAAAGGAAGACCACAATGCTGACCAAGGCAGCAGAGCCAAGGCTGAGCAGTGTCCATCTTCTGGCTGTCCCGGCTGGGCAAGAGGGGTGCGAGGCTGAAGGAAAGTGTCAGTCCATTCGAAGCAGGCAAAGTCAGAGTTTGAGTGTCAGGAGCGGAGACATCCAAGAGCAGGGGACAGGAATGGGAAGCAAGACATCCTGCAAGGTGCTTCTGCCAACAGTGCAGGCGAAGAGAAGCCTCAATACAGAGCCAGCTACAACACAGGCAAGGGGTTTTTGAGGGCGTCCACACTGGCCTGTGAGTCATCTCGGTCAGAGCTGGGTTCGTGACAAGATCCAAACGTCAAGCATGTCTGCCACCAGTCACAGAGGTTTCTTGTGTCCGAGAATCGTGTTGCACCTGAGGCTGAGGCTGTGGCTGCACCGATCGTTTCTGCCACTTCTGCAGCTGCTCCTCTGCAACTAAGAAGCAATGGACAGAGAGGGTACATCTGTCAGATGGCAATGAATACTTATCTCTTCTCAAGAGTGCCCCAAACCATTTAGATTGAGAAATAAAGTTTTTAAAAATGGATTCCTGTCCCCATAGGGCCCACAATCTAAACACTCAGGAGTTCCAAACCATGTCAATCATACCTACCATCGGGCACAGAGAAGATGCCCCTACTGATTGAGACCCTGGTACTGCTTCTTTCCACACCTTCAGAGCCTGCTCCTGCAAAACAGATGTCTACAATGCTCATGTCACAACAGTGAAGACCCAACACTACCTGTAGAAATCCTTACCATCACCACCAGCAGGGAGGAGCTTTCCAGCAGTCTAGCTGATCCTGCTGCTCCCAAGACTGGGATGCCATCACATCTTCTTTCTGCTCAGACTCAGAAAGCAAAGCATAGAGAGGCTTAGACAAAGACATGTGGCTTTACAGCTCCCAACTAGAAACCCAAGGGGTGGAGCATTGTGTTGTTCACACTGTTCTCTCAGCCTGATGCCACCTGTGGGCCTCCTGGATGTAGCACCAAAACAGAAATGCAATATCAGAAACATCGTCCATACTGTAGTGGAAAATCATATTAGCAGTCGCAAAGACAGCTGCAGAAACCCCACAATAAATTTGATACCATGAGGGGGAAAAGTAGAGCTTGCCCTTCTTAGGGGTAATGTATCTGGTCCAGCCATAAGCAGCGCTCCCTTTTTCTTCAGGGGAGGCCCACAAAGAAGGAGGCCTGTCATCCAGTGCCTCAGTTGGCCACCCAAGGCACTGCTGAGAAGCCCCTTCTGTTGCTGAGCCCATAACTAATTTAGTAGCCCAATTATGTGGTATGTCCACAGATAATTGTGAATAATGGTGTTCAATTTGCAGAGAAGTCCTTTCCCAAAAGGTTTACAGAAGTGCTGTCACATTACAAACACATTTTCACATACAAGAGCCCAACCTACGCAGAGGCGGGTTGTGAGACTGTGAGGTACTATGGACCTTTCTCACTGCATTGTCAGTAACATTCAGTCAAACATACTGTGCCAATATTTACTGGAGGATCAACAACATTTCCCTTTACAGAACAAGACACAGACAACCAACAAGAAGCCAGTTCCAAAAGTGCTCCGCTGAGTTAACATGTTGGGGCCCTGGGAGTTTTCATCACGGCTGGCCACTGCGCCAAGGCCCCATGGCTGATGGACATCATGGGCACTCCTTTTCCTCTCCTTTGTTTCCCCTGTGAACTGGCTGATCACAATAATGGCAACCGTTTGAGCTCATGGCTGGTTAGCCTGGGGACAGAACTTAGCCTTCGCCGCCTCACTCCGTTCTTGGCCTGCTTCTTTGTCCGACTGAAGTTCCTCCCAAGCTGCATGGATGTGCCCCGTGCTGTAAGCTGCGAGCTGGTGCTCACCACTACCCCAGTTGTTCTGACTGGCTGAGTTTTTTCTTGGTATGCGCTGGTATCCAGTTACAGAGCTGGGCTCCCGGATCCAAAGAGAGGGGCTGGAGCAGTTTTTTCACTAAGAAAGAGTGTCTCGCTTTGGAAGACACAGATTTTTCTTTGAGGAAAAAGATGAGCTTGTAGCCATATTCTTCAGAGGGAGTCTTCAAAGTCAAAGAGGGGGAGACCCAGCATGAGGGTCAAGGCAGATGGCAGCAGGGTGGCCTTATGCTTCACTCCTGGCTGAGGGAGTCCAAGGGGCTGGCTGAACAGGCTGAAGTTGCAGGTTAGGATTTATTGGTTTGTGGTGGTGGTGGTGGTGAGGACAACGTGCCACCCATCCAACAAATCGCAGGGAGAGGCAAACCTTTGCTACCAATTCCCTAGCCAGCTGCAGCCCCATGACAGAAGGAAAAGAGTGCACCAGCGTGGGCAAAGAGGGCAGGGCCTGTGCAGAGAGAAGCAGAGTCACCAAGAGCTGTGGCGTAGCAAGTGCGGTTGCCATCCTGATCACCCCCTTCACCGCTGCCCACCTCCTCATCCGACAGGTACCAGACATCCATTTGTCTTGGGAGATTCAGGTGCAGATAGCTCCTGAGGTGCAACAGCATCTTAGGATCAAAGCTTCCAGTGCTAGGAAACTAAACCATCTGGCTCCACTTCTGCATGTACTGGGTAGATCAAGTGCCATAGCATTGGCACACAAATCCAACTGGAGAGTCTGTCCCTGGACACTTTGATTTCCACCTATCGTCACTCTGTGGTGTTCCCCAAGACTGACAAGTAGGCCGAGGCTCCATGCAGTCCACCAGCCGGAAACAACCAGACACTTAGCCTATCAGCTGGCAGATCGGGCTGTGATGGTGTGAAGTGTCCCTCAACCCAGAAACACAAGTGATAATTTGTGTTTGGCATCAGTGGCCATTCAGAGAACTAGTTCACCATCTCACTCGATACAGCAGCATACTAAATGTGTGCAAAAGGCATAACCCAAAAATGGTTATTACATTCATAACAGCACTTACATTTATTGCCAACTATCGACGTGCACAGGCCTGGACCAGCTAGAACCTGGTTTTCCTTCATCATGGACCACACGAATTCTTCCCATCACTTCCAAGGCTGCCCTGCAGAACTGACAGGCAAATGGAGACAGATGAGCCTAGTATGCCCATGCTACAAGAGCAAGCGCCAAGCATGACAAAGAAGAACAAGACATACCACCAGGAGCCGACTGCCAGAGAGAGAGAGAGAGAGAGCTGCTGAGGGAGGCACCGTGGTCTTGCTTCTTTCAACCCCTTCAAAGCCTGCTCCTGCAAAAGAGACCAAGGTTACGTCCATGGTATGTGTGCCACAAGAGAGAGATCTAAACACTTCCAGTCAAAATACATATTAACAGTGGCAGGGAGGAGCAGAGCTGGTTTCTGGCATTCTAGATGATCGTGCTGCTGCCAGGGCTGGGCCTGTGCTAGTTCTTCTCTCTGCCCCTTCCGGGGCTCCTCCTGAAAAACAGAGGCTGTTGTGTCCATCATGGATGCTGCACAAACCAAGTTCAGGACACTGTCAGTAAAAGTCTCTACCACAAGCTGCATCATGAGCATTTCACTTTATTGGCTGGGCAGTGGGTTTGTTTATCGGGGCTTTGGATTAGTTGGTTTATTGGGGCTTTGGGTTAATTGGTTGTGGTGGTTTATTTGGGAGGCTTCAGGTTTATAAGTTGGTTTATTGGGGCTTTAGGTTTATTTATAGTGGCTTGGGTCTCTTGGTTGAATTATTTATTGGGTGTATTGGTTGTGGCAGTTTCTTGGGGCATGTTGGAGCATTTCCTTGTAACCTTCCATGGATACTTAGATCAGCAAGTGCAGCATATCCAATCTCTTCAATACATACAATGCAGAGAGTTGAAGACATTCACGGCAGCATTCTAGAGCCAGGTGCTGCTCCCGAGAGGGGACTGCGGTACTGCTTCTTTGCTCACCATCGAAGGCTGCTCCTGCCAAAGAGATGGAGGTTACAGCTATGAAACACATGCAGACTTAACAGGCATAAACCGTGCTGGGGCACAAGTAACCACTTGCACACTAAAGACGACTGGGACCAAGAATGGCCACTCCCCTTTTGAATTACCAAAATGCAAGCAGTTACTCACATCTGCCTATAATGCTCATCTGAACGCCAGTTCTGGCAAGGCTGGAGGGGCTGGTGCACCACACAGAGAGGCAACAGTATGGCCTGAGGGTTGGGGCGGTAATAGCTAACTTGGTTATGGAACTCTGCTTATGGGGGTTACTGGAGAGCCAGGGTGGTATAGTGGTTAGGGTTGTTGTGAGGAGAAACTTAAGTATGCAGTACACTGTTCTGGGCTCCTTGGAGGAAGAGCAGGATATGAAATGTAAAAATAAAATAAAAAATACTGGCCCTTGCCTACCCACAGGGCCATAGACAAGGAAAGGCTTTTAGTGCCACTAAGCTATCTTCTCCCTAGTCCACAACAGAGAATTGGCTTGCTTCACCCACTGCCAGAAGTTGACCTTGCTCTCAAGATCAGGACGCACACACACACACCCCTTACCTCTCTGCAGAACAGCACAGGAGGCCATCCTTGTCCTCCCAGGTTCTCATGGAGGGAACTTCCAGTCTTTCAAGGCAAAATACTACAGCCACCTATGGAGGGAGAAGCACTTTGTCCCTTTGGGTCATTTGAGCTTCTCTGCAGGAGGAATAAAGGCTCCTGATCTGGTTTTTGGCAGCAGCACTCTAAGTGAAGGCAAGTCTGGGACATAAATGACAAACTGAAAAGTGGGGAGCCTTTAAAAGCTACACAGGAAGGCACCTGCAGTACAGTTATTATTCGATTTCTATACCACCCTTCCAAAAATGGCTCAGGGCGGTTTACACAGAGAAATAACAAATAAATAAGATGGAACCCTGTCTCCAAAGGGCTCACATTCTAAAAAGAAACATAAGATAGACCCCAGCTACAGCCACTGGAGGTCCTGTGCTGGGGGTGGATAGGGCCAGTTACTCTCCCCCTGCTAAATAAAGAGAATCACCACGGTAAAAGGTGCCTCTTTGCCCAGTTAGCAGGGGTCAGTTCTCCTTCCCTGCATCCCAACAGACATTTATTCCAATGCTTGTATAGGCAAAGAAGGACAGTTGTCCTCTGCAGAACTCACTCATGAGACCCCCATCTCTGCTGCAAGCCTTGGGGCCATCTGAAGGATCCCAAGTGGGCACCACTTGGAAAAGCAGAACACTTGGCTACCAGCCTAGGGCCCCATCCCCAGAACTCCCTGAAAAGAGACAAGCTTTTTTGAACTGGGTAACTCCCGATTCTAACCTGACATACAAAGTGAAGGCCTATGAGCATGTAGACTGTGCTTTAGTACACAGTACAGTTGAGAGCTTTTTAGTGTTGGGACTTTTTAGTGCAGGGTTACAGCCCTACGTTCTGACCTGGGCCAATAAGGATGTAACATGGGGGAGCACGAGAAAGTCCTGGTTTGTTCTAGCTTTAAGTACTAGATTCAAGAGATCAGCAGTATGACCACCAACACCCCTTCAATGGAAAATGCTACAAAGGGAGCAACAAATCAGTGTTAGCTGCTGATTTGGGGGCAAACTAGAAAGATTGTTCTCTTGCTAGATCAGAGTCCTACATTTGAGACATGCAGTGACTGGCCCAGGGTAGCTTAGTAAATCCCATGCCTGAATTGGTATATGGGCCCAGTGCTGTGCAGTTCTCAAGATATTGTGCCACACTGGTCCAGCATCCACAAACCCCTGAAAGCAAAGACAAGGCAGAGCTTCATTAAGCACCCAGAAAACTGAGCCAGATGTTTTAACCCAATTACCCAGCCTTTCAGAATTTAGGACAGGCACCAATCCCCAGAGCAATACACAGACATCCACACCTTTGTGGCTTTTGCAGTGAACACTGCACTGCTTCATGGCCAAGCTCTGGTGCTACCAGGCTGCCAGTGGATTTTGACTCTCACAAACTGGGATGGGAGAAGAGTTGTCCTGCACCTTGTCCCTTGATGTTAGGAAGCAGCAGAGACAACCAGAGGAGTAGCAGACTGCAGCATTTCTGAGCTTAGACTGACAGGCTGGTGAACACACACACGCACCTACTGCAAACCAGCTACAGCTGCACTGCCCGCCCTCCCTCTGAGGCCAAGACTTTTGTCTGCCTTACAGCAACAGGTTCTGCTATGTCCTGATGCTAACTGAGCACCCAGTCAATGTAGTAGAACTAAGTCATTCCAGTCGAAAGAGTGTTGGGAGCATGGTATGAAAATGCACTACTGGTCTCAGGCATCCCGAGTTCACAAGACAGGATAAAGAGAGCTATGCAGACCTGGCTATCCTGTCCTTCCTCTAGGCAGTCCACAATCCTCACAAGATCCCTGTTAAGCGGGCTGGGCAGGAGCCACTGGCCCAGGTTAACCCAGTGAGTGTCATGGCTGAAGGGGTCTCCCCACTCCTACGCCACCACCAAGCAGCTGCCTCAATCCCATCCATTAACTGGTTAAAGTTAAGCCAAGAACACAAGCCAACACCACCAAGCAGCTCTTTGGAAAAAGCCACTGAAAAAAACAGAGGAAAGGAAGGAGCACATAACTATGTTTGGGAACAGAAGCAAACCCAAGAGGGCCAAATGGCACTGACCACCCGAGCCACACCACCACACTTGCAAACACACCTAGACTGGAGCTGCACTGGGCTCCTCCCCGCTTCCCCATCCCATCTCCAGCTGAACGCTTCTTGCTAGAGGCCCTCTGCAGCTTAAAGCCACAGTCTCCTATTCTGCAGCTGGAGTGACATCCAGACTATGAGACTCTATAGGACTACTCTAGAACAGCAGTCTGGGGGTGTAGCTAGCCACTGGGCAAGATGGCTGCTTAGCCCAAAAGCTCTTTCCCATGCCAGGATTTATATAAGAACTCAGCAGGCCCAACTGTTAGCAGCAATACTAAAACAGAACAAGCTGTGTGATAAACAAGTCACATGGTTACTAAAATGGAACCTAAACGTTTACGTTGAAAGCAAAACAGCAGTAGCAGCAAAGAGCCTGCCAAGCAGCATGATGGCCTCCAAAATGGCAACAGCAGGAAAATCACAATTGAACAAGGATACAGCTGATCACAATGCTGTGCAAGATCCTGACTTAGCAATCCTTGGGGCAATGATAAAAAAAACTATCAGCACTGTGGGCCACGGCACTGAAACCCTTAGAAGACTAATGCATCAGGAAAAGGATCACCAGTTTAGCTAAGTGAGTCAGTGATGCATTAGATTCCAGTTATGCATCTATAAAATTAAGGGGGATAACTCCCAGCAGTGGGTGGGAATGGAAACATCTCCTGAACAGACAATGCTGCCATCAGAATAGTAGAGAGTTATAAGGCAATCAATCAATCCTTAGCTCAAAGGCACAACGTGTATGGGGGAAATGGCTTAACAACCCAGTGCCACCTTTACCACCTCTATCACACAGCATCTTCTGATCCCTCAAAATAGATCAATTTAAAGGAGGGGGGAAATGAGAACTCTACATAGCTAAGGACAAAGGTGAACAGACTCATTCACAGCTGAAAAATAATGCAGATGAGGTTAACTGTAACCAATTCAGTTTATGTCCAATCAATCTGTAGGATCACAAGCACTCAGGCATCCGATTTTACAGATCACACAAAACCAAGAAGATGATCGCTAGTATTTATGGTTTACTTAAATACTCCCTTAATTGGGCTGAAAGCTGTAAAGGAATTAGACTTAAGACAAGTTTATCCTTGTTGGTCTCTGGTTCAACATTTATCATGCAAAATCAACCTCTGCCACAGTGCCAGAAAATACTTTAACATTAACTCATCATTGGCATTTGCCACTTTGCAGCTCAGTAGAATATACCAATACTGGGATACAACTTACAGCCAGATCCCCAACTAGCTTTACTAGGGGTACAGTCAGAAGATGATGCAGTTAATTATGAAGTCTTCTTGGCCTATAGTTCAACACTGGCCAGAACAGAAGAGCCCTATCACTTGAAAAATCCAGTATTGCCCTCCACAGAGCAACAGTACATATGTCTGGGATATTGCACTGACATACAAGTTAATAAAGCTTCAACTTTCTCGAGGGCCTTCCACCTCAGATTATTGCATTAGCCACTGGTATCCTCTTGCAACATATAGAATCATGCATATGTCCTTCATGGTTCTACTAGACATTTCACATTTTGGAAAGCTGAAATAGGCATATTTTGGAGCAGGAAAGGCCTGATTTCTCTGGCTTCTGGGAGAACTCAAAGCAAGTGGAGGCAAACCTGGACATCTGACTCATTTCTCTGCTGATTCTTGGGCTGAAGTGATCAGATCCTCTACTTCACACAACCCTTGCAGCTAAACCCAAGAGTGAAACTCCTGGCTTCCTAACAACAAGTCTCCCTGTTGGCTGAAGCTAATGAGCAGGCACCTGGAATTGACCCTTCAAGAGCAAGTGCCAGCTCCAAGTGGGAGCCCTGTGAGCACAGGCAGAGGGGAGATAGTTCTCCGAGGCACTTTTTCCTTGACAAGCACAGAGGACTTCAGTAATGTCCTGCACAAGCAAAACAAATCCTTACATGCTCTCTCAACCAACATTAGGCAAAGAAGCAAGGCAGCTGAGATCACAGACTATTGGAGCAGTTCAGGGCTGGTGTGAAGTGAGCCCATGGCTCTTTAATTCAGCCATACTCCTGAGAAGACATCACAGCCGGCCTCCCCTTCTCCTGCACAGGCCCATCAGGAAAGATACCCCAAGGACCCAAGCAAGCTCTTTGCCTTTAGACTGGAGATCTACCCTGATGTGTTAAGACAAGATTTGGCCAGTCTGGACCAGAGACCGAGGTGGGGAAGCTGCCCGCTCCAATCCTGCAAGTCACTGTGACTGAAGATGGAAGGTCGGCTTCCCTTTCAGAATCGATGGCCCTGCAGCAACACTCAGCCAGCCCACCAGGTACAACAAGCCTTTCCCCCTTACTGTAGGAGGAGATTTACTCCGACTATGGGGAACAGGAACGGAGCTGGCAGGCTAAGATGTTCTTCTCTTGACTTAGCTGGCAGGCCCGCTCTTGCTGATCCTGGGGCGTCTTCTCATGGCTAGACCCAGGTAGGGCTGCCCTACTGGCATAGAGCCAGTCATGAGAATGACCTTTGTGGCTGGACTAAAGAGTGGGGGGAACTGAAGAAACACCAGTACTTCAGTTTTTCTAGGACAGAAGCTTTAAATACTAAACTCAGTCAGAGAAGTTTAGTGTTGGAGCTTCTAAGTAGGCAACAATGTTCTACTCCAGTATCATGCCATGTCCAATAAAGACATTTTACGAGGCAGGAACAGGGGGAGTGCCAGTCAACATAAAACCAGCAACCCCTTCAACAGGGTGGAGGAACCAGATAAAGCAGAGACTCAATAGGATCAGCCCTTTTAAAAGTAACTTAGAAATATAATTACCTTGCAGGATCAGTGAAGAGATCTTGTGTTCTCTGTCTTGCAATAAAAGCCAGCTAGTCAACTGCTTCAGAAGAATCCTCAAGCCAGACTCCAACCCTCCCTGAGCTGGCTCAGGCTCACTGCTGACCACCACAAGCTCTGTGGCAGAACTGCTGAAGTTGTGATGCACCACTGTGGAGGGAGAGCTTATGTACTCATTGAAAGGCCCGCCCCTTCCTCAGTTTAGCCCTACTCCCGAGGAGGCCTCAGCAGACAGGAAGGGGCGGGGCTATGACTCTTTATAAACCCTCAGTCAGTTCACAGGCTCCCTTTGCTGCTCCAGCAACTCCACTGGAGTAGACCTGTTAGGAGGAAAGCTGGTCTTGATCAACCAGGTAAGGTCTCTGTGTTTGCTCTAATCTGTTGTGTTGATCCTTTTGCTGCCAGGACTGATGGGGAAGGAAGAGGGAGCAGAAGCCCTGCTGAGTGTGTGGAGTCCCAGGGCTCTTCTGAGGGGCAGTATTGGGGATCTAGTATCTAAGTAAGGGGTGGACTTACCTTTTAATAGGTTTCCAGATGCAGTCTGCCGCCAGTCAATGGAATAGTCTGCTGTATGTGTCTGAATTAATTTCGAAGAGATGGAATTGGTTTAAAAGTTAGATGTATTATCTGAAGTGGGTAATTCAGAGGACTGTAAATTAGGATAAAACTTTTCAAACTTTCTGGAGAGGTCTACGGAGCAAACCATTCATTTGGCATGGTTTGTGGATGGAATCAATCTGATGGCTTTGGACTGCCTTTTCTTGCTTATGCACTTAGCTAGAACTTTGCTTGCTTTAGCACCTCTTTCATAATTTGCCAAAGAAAGAGTAGCTGTTTTCTAATAGAGTGTGATTCTAATAGGAGGTTCGGCTTTATTTCTTTATGTTCAGCATATATGTTTTTGCTTGGTTTATTATTATAATATTCTTATTTTTTACAGTTCTGGAGCCTGGAAGTGTATGCAGCTGGTTAATCCCCTTTCCATGAAATATTGCTTTAAATGCTTCCCAAATTGTGGCTGGGCTGAATCAACAATCCGAGTTAAATTAAAAGTCAATCTTCCAATGTTTTGCATATATCTTTATTGTATAATAAATAAGTTTTCAACCAAGAAATTGGGTTATTAGAACTTTCAAAACTTAATGAGCATATTATCCAATTGTGATCTGTCCAAATTTTATCACTAATAGCATCTTGAATATCATTCTGTAGGGAACTGGAGATGAGAACATAATCAATCCTAGAACAAGTTTCATGTCTGGCAGACAAGAATGTGTAATCCCCTTCCCCTGGGTGTAACAACTGCCAAGGAACTACCAAATTAGCTTCCTTAGAGAGATATGCTATAGGGAACTTAGAAGTAGAAATATTGGGAGTATACTTGGAGGCTGACCTATCCAAAGCAGGGTTTATGGTTAAGTTAAAACCACACCCATTTATCCAAACCTGAATCTTAATACTTTGAAGTTTTTAAAAGAGATTTTCAGTGACAGAGTATTTGGGGCATATATGGAACACAGTAACAAGGGTTTATCCAAAAATGTGCCCTCAATATATACAAACTGACCAAAAGAATCTTTATAGTCTTTCAAGGGTGTAAATCAGCAATTTGGGGAAAACAATGTGGCAGTTCCTTTGGACTTAGAGCTTCCAGCTGCTATCCCTGATGAGGATAATTAAACTAAACAATGTTGTTGTTCCTCTTTTAGTACGTGTTTCTTGAAGAAAAATTATATCTGTCCTTTGTTTTAAACACCTTAGAATGTTTGATAAGAAACTAAGCCATTACAATTAACTGAAAAAATATTTAAATCACCCATCTTTAAAGGACAGATTACCCATGTCAACAACTGCAAGTGCTATAACCAATTGGACTAATGTTATATCATAGGCCTTGAGTCGAAATACATCATCTTTGGCAGAAACTGTTAGCATTGAAATACATTCATAACTAAACCCAGGAACTATCCTTCCCTCCCCATCCTCCAAATCACCACCAAAAAGGTGAGAGAGAAAAGTAACCAGGTTAAACCAACTAAGACAATGTTAAACAGAATTCTACAAAAGAGTGAGGAGAACCAAAACCAATGTTCCCTCTCTCCCAGAACTAGGGAGTAAGTGAATCCAGTTACAAATGTGAAGAAAGCATGAAAGAGCTACTAAATGTTTACGTTCAGGGCTCTCCCCCCCCCACCCCCGCTCCCATCCAGATATCTTACTAAGCATATTACATGCTTATAAAGTGGGGTGGGGGAGTATAATGTGCCAAAGCATAGGAATTAGTTCTTTAATCCTTACTAGACTCCTTTATATCCTTATTAAACTCTTCCTTTAGCAGTGTCCTTTATCCGGAGAGCAATAACAATTAGAGCAATGGGTTGAAATTAGAAATTCTTTTCATATTCAGCCCCAATCTCCTACTCGCCCTCCTTGTGCCATTCAAGATAAAAGTTCAGTACCAAGGCAAATTATTATCTTATTTGCCTAAAAAGAAGTAATCAAGAGTAAGATTAGACAATAAGGCCAACTAACATTTCACTCAAGTTTCCCAAAGTGAAACATCAGGATTGGTGACTTCTGGGGCTGTCACTTCTTCCAACTAGAGACGCTTTGCTTTGCCAAGAAACTTTGCAGGCTTGAGAGTTGTTTGGTGAGAGACCCAGGGTACAAATGGCACTTCACATCTTTAGCTTCAAGGGGAGTCCAACAAGAGATACACAGAGGCAACAAAAAGTATTTAGTGAGTAAAGAGCTGGTGGGGTTTTCACTTCTTCCATTTAGAAATGCTTTGCACATAAATTTCTAGGTTCTTGAGATTTCTTGGGCAAAAGGCCCAGGATGGAAAGAAGGTTTTTCTCTTGTGTGTCAGCAGCACAGAAGGGGTTGCAGCACCACTTTTGCCAGCTGCCATGTTCCTAAGCGTAGCTGCAGGCTGCATCCTGGTTCAAAAAGCCCTTCCTTGAAGCGTGTGGTTCACAGTGACATTCCTCCTCACAAGCCCACATCTGAGAGAGAGAGAAATGGAGAGCCAGACTGGAGGTGGGGGGCAGTTGTTTTGTGCTCTTAGCATGCTGTAGAAATGCTCATCTTCCTCCCTCCCTGTTCTAGAGAACTGCCGGGTTGGGGCAGAAGGCGGCTATCTCCTTAAACGACCCCCATTCACCCCAGAAGAGCCACATTCCCAGCTGCTGCAACACCCCACCAGTCTGACGCTCCCTGCCTTTGCCGCCACTTTGGAGAAGGCAGATGTGGACAGACACACGTGTGCACACACCCTGCGGGGACTGTGCCCCACCCCATGTTTCCAGCTCTTCTCCTGCTTCCCCGTCTCAAGACCCAAAGGCGGCTGCCTGGAAGCTCTGAACTGCCAAAGCTCCTTCACTGTATTAGTCAAGATGCCCAGGAAACTCTCTCAGGAGCCAGATTCTCTCTCTCTCTCGGCCAGTGTTGAAGTGGTGGGGATAGGACTGGTGGTCTGTCTGGCTTCCGGCCCACCCTCTCTGCCCAGGGCCAGCCCTGCACAGGCAAGCTTGTTCATCTCCCAGTAAGCTAAGCGCGCGGGGGGGGGGGGGCGCACAGCGAACTTCACAACTAAGGTGGTGCAAAACAATGAATGGTAAGAGCAATTAAATGTT
Source organism: Hemicordylus capensis (assembly GCF_027244095.1). NCBI lineage: Eukaryota > Metazoa > Chordata > Lepidosauria > Squamata > Cordylidae > Hemicordylus > Hemicordylus capensis. Next base: position 13,871,777 of record NC_069668.1, on the reverse strand, counting down.
TTTAGTCTTTGACATGATTTCAATTGTTAACTGATTTAAGATTTTAAATGGTTTTAATTGTAAACCACCCAGACTCAAGTTTTGGGTGGTACAGAAATATTTCAGATAAATGTGCTGGGGTGTGTGGGGGGGGGGGGTCTTGCTGCAGCAGCAGACTAAACAGCTGGTGTCGCCTTGAAGACGAATTTCCTTTGAGCAGAAGCTTTCGTGGGCTTTTGGAAACCCCCTCAGCGGGCAGGCAGAAGTCCTCAGGGGAAGGACCAGGGAGAGGCCACGGACACTGAGAGCGCCTGGGGCCACGCCGCACCCCACAGACTGAGGCACCGACAGCTCCTCTGTGGGGAGGAGGCTGGGCTGGGGCCCCAGAGAAGACAGGCAGAGGGAGAGGAGCTGCGCAGGAGCAAGACCCTCTCCAGCGGGCCAACCCTTGGGAAGCGGCACTGGCCTCGGCGCCCTGACCCTCCCCAGAGCAGCGCCATCCACCCCCTCAGGGGGAGCCCTGGCCGGGCTCACACAGGCAGCCTCTCTGGGTCCTCGGCATCTCCCCTGCGGGCCAAGGCAGAGGGGCAGGCCCACCTCCTGGGGGCCTTGGGCGGCCACCCCACTCCCACCCCCTGATCCTCCTCCTGCTGCTGCTTAGAGCGAGGCCTGCCCCTGAGGGGACTTGCCCACCCCTAGGCCGCCTTCTAGCGGCCGCCAGACCCAGGCAGGCAGCCCTCCCTCTCCTCCCCCCAGCCCCATTCCCTCTGGCCGAGCGAGGGGCAGCCCCAGGCAGGCAGGCGGGGCCCGGGGGCGCAGGAGGCCCCTCCTCCCCTCACCCGCCTGCGGGCTCCGCGGGGGCAGGGCCGGAGGGCGACGCGGGAGGCGGGCACCGTCTCGACCCGGCGCCAGGCCGCCTTCTCCAGCGGCAGCCGCAGCGCCATCCCGGCGGGCACCGAGGAGGTGGCGGAAGCGGAAGCGCCGGCCGACAGGCGGCGCCCCGCCTCTCCCTAGAGACTGACAGGCCCTGGGGCGCTGGCTTCTGACGTCACCCGGCGACGGGGGGAAGGGGCGTGACCTTGGCGGCCATTGGCTCCTCCCTCCCCGATGGCGCGGAGCCGGTGACGTCAGGCCCTCGCCTCTCTCCGCCAACTCCTGGGCTCCGCCCCCATCATTGCCATTTTTATTATAGATTATTATTTCCTCCATCTCTATACCGCTCTTCCAAAAAGGGCTCAGGGCGGTATACACAGAGAAAGAATCAATAAATAAGGTGGCCGCCTGTCCCCAAAGGGCTCACAATCTAAAAAAGAAACACAAGGCAGACACCAGCGGCAACCACTGGAGGGATGCTGCGAGGGGGTGGAGAGGGCCAGTTGCTCTCCTCCTGCTCAATGAAGAGAATCACGAGTTAAAGGATGGTTCTGTGCCAAGCTAGCCGGGGATTTTTTGCCAGGAGGGGAGGGGAGCCACTGCCTCCCTCGGGCCACGTGACGAGGAGGGGGGGTGCGGGGCAGCGCCCAGACAAGGAGGCATTGGCTGTCTGGAGCAGGGATTCCCAACGCTGGGTCCTCAGACGTCATTGGACTACAACTCCCACAATCCCCAACCATAGGCCATTGGGGCTGGGGATTCTGGGCGTTGAAGTCCAAGAACACCTGGGAACCCAAGGTTGGGAATCGCTTTCCACAGCTCCCTCTTTATGGCAGGCGGGCTCCTTCTCCAGCCCTCCCCAAATCTTCACTCCACGCCCCCCCCCACACACCCCTCTGGCCACAGACAGTCCCCGATCTCGGGCCTAAGAGACTTTGCACAGCTGAAGGGCGCCCCGAGCCTGGGAAAACAGCAAAGGGCCCCCCGGTGTGTTCCCCGCCCCCATTCCGTGCAGCTTGGGAGGGAACAGGGTCCGTCCCCAGGAGGAGGAGGAGGAGGAGGGTCCCCACGTGCAGCATGGATGTCTGTCGCGGTTTTGCCTGGTCGGGGCTACAGGAGTCTCGCTCGTGCACGCTCGCTGCTGAGCATGCGCAGGTGCTTTTGCAGGTGGCGGGCGGAGGAGCGGGTCCAGCCGTGAGCCAGAAAGCAACCCTGCCTGGACCCCCGAGCTGCGCGCGCAGCCTGCCTCCCCACGCTCTCCATGCAAGCGCAGCAGGCGCCGCACAGTTCTCCCGAAGGGCTTTCCTTGGGTGAAGCCCCCACCCCACCCACCCACCCCCTAACCACGGCTGCTGCTGTTCTCCTCCTCCGGGCTCCCTCCCCTGCCGGCTCCGCTTAGCATTTGAATGAGAGACTGCCTGGGGGGGGGGGCCCTGCGAGAGAGATGCCCCTGCAGGGATGATGCGCAGCCCTAGACTAGCCCCGGCTTGGCCTGCAGGAGGGGGACCCAGCTTCAATGCCCGGAAGCTTCTCCCAGTAACTTGTGGGCCTGGGAGGGAGTCCTGCTTGAAACCTTGGAGAGCTGCTGCCGGTCAGAGCACAGTCCTGAGCCAGAGAGCCCAAGGTCCCGACTCATCCACACAAGGCAGCTTCCCCTGGCGCTTTCCTGCACCGTTTCCTTTCCCATCCCTTCCTGTGTGTTCCCTGCTGCCGGGAATCGCTCCCTCCACCTTGTTCTGTCTTTTTGGACTGTTGAATATTTCAGATTCAGGAGCCGGACTCCGGCTGTGACTGGCCTGCAACTCCCAGGATGCCCTGCCTGGGAATGCTGGGAGTTGTAGTTCAGGAACATCGGGGTGCTGGAGGCTGCCTCCCCCTGCTGGCTCTCTTTGCGTGCTGAGCCTTATGCTGGCAGCACCGAGTGGGGCAATGGTTAGAGACAAAGACACACACCCCACTTCAAGTCCCCACTAAGTCACACAGCTGGCTCTGGGCTCCCCGCTCTCTCTCTCTCAGCTGAGCCTGCCTTACCAGGCTGTTCAAGATAAAAGGGGCAAGGGGGGGGGGGACCCAAGGATGAGGCCTCTCAAATGGTCTCCCACCTCAATGGAGGCAGCTTAAGTGAAGGAGAGCCGTTTAATTCCACCTTGCCCTGGTGCTGGAAGGCCTTCTTTCCTTCTTTCCTCTCCCACCTTCACAGCAAGTGCTGCACCCCATGACAGCCAGAAGTTCTCACACTGGGAGAAAACAGAAGCTGTTCTCTCACAGGTGCTTCCTAAGGCTGCCATGTTGGTCTTGGACGTGCCAGAGAGTCTGTGGAAAGGCCCACCAGAAGAACCCCACACCTGCCCTTGGTCTGTGAGGCCCCCAATCAGGAGGGGGAGGATGGAGTGCTTGGAAGGAACCCACAGAGACGTTCCTCGGGGTGGGAAAGGGGAGGGCAGGGGAAGGGTGCTGCACTGAAGAGGGCTTGGTCGGTTCTCTGGCCCCCAAGGGAAGACCCTGCCCTAGAAATGCTCTAGAACAGGGATTCTCAAACTTGGGTCCTCAGATGTTTTTGGACTTCAACTCCCATAATCCCCAGCCCCAGTGGCCTTTGGTTGGGGATTATGGGAGTTGAAGTCCAAAAACATCCGAGGACCCACGTTTGAGAATCCCTGATCTAGACGCAGGGGTAAGCAGCGAGGTGGCCAAATTTGCAGCTGGTACCAAACTCTTTCGGGTAGTGAAATCCAACAACGGATTGTGAGGAGCTCCAAAAGGATCTCTCCACACTGGGTGAGTGGGTGACAAAGTGGCAAATGCACTTCAGTGTTGGCAAGTGTAAAGTGATACACATTGGGACAAAAAACCCCAAGGAGAAAGGACATGGTAGAACTGGAAAAGGTGCAGAAGAGGGCAACCATGATGGCCAGGGGCCTAGAGCACCTTTCGTATGAGGCAAGGCTACAACACCTGGGGCTATTTAGTTTAGAAAAAAGACAACGGCGGAGAGACATGATCGAGGTCTATAAAATCAGGCATAGGGTGGAGAAAGAGGATGGAGAGAAATTCTTCTCCCTCTCACATCACACTAGAACCAGAGGTCATCCCAGGCAATTGGATAGGAACCACCTCTAGAACCAACCAACAAACACTTTTTCACACAACGCATCATCCACTTGTGGGATTCTCTGTCAAGCAAAATGTCAGATATTGCTGTCCTTGGAGCAGCCCCCGTGGATTTACCACAGGTTGCTAAGGAAGAAGGCTCCCTTGTTTTGCATCTTGTCAGAATTGCTCTTCAACATCATAGGTTTGATCAGAAGCGTAGCAGCTACAACAAAAATTCTCCATACATTTAAAATACATTACAAAAGGAAGAACCCGGGTTCTACACAAAGGCTTTACAGAAATACTGAATGCACAGAATGCTCACATACAGAACAACAATTTAAAAGGTAACAATAAATTAAACTGGCTATCAATAACGTGGAGCAAGAAAGCATCACAGTCCATGGCAAGCCGACCGCTCCTTCCACAGTGAATCTTTTCTTCAGACTTCATCTTTTTTCTTCCAGTTGCAGAAAGTCCTCCTCTTTCTTTGGAGGCTACAGGGGAGAGGTTACCAGCACTTCACCCTGACCATAGGACTTCAGCTCCTATGTCCCTACATCACTTATTGTAAGAGCAACTTTCAGCCTGTCAGCACAAGTCTCTTTTGAGAGGAAAATCATCCAGACAGAAGACTTTTAAATAGAGTCACCTTAACTGTATATCTAGCATCCTAATAAGGGAGTAAAAACATCTAAATAGGAGTTGATACATACCTCTTTGATATCAGCCACTTTTATACACTTTGGATTTCTTCAAATAACCTCCTAAGTAGGGATTTACCCACAATCCACATGGCCGTCTATGTAAATCAGTCTGGTAGGGGAAATTTTTCTGGTCTATAGATACATTGATTGATTGCTAGGGGAAAAGAAAATCAAAAGCATATCTAGACATAGGTTAATATATACCCCTCTGACAGTAGCCACTTTTATACATTTCCGATTTCTTGCAATATCCTCCTTGGCAGGGATTTATGCACCATCCACATGGCACTGTATACAAGTCAACCTGCTGGGTAAAAAGAGAATATATGGGCATATTAACATTCTTTCATCATTTCAAATAATTCATGTTTCAAAATAAAACATTACCACAAATCTTTAACAAATGTGTTAAATGTTAGTTTCAAACATCACAATAATAGTTTTTTCAGATTCACTGAACAAATACTCACGCAAAGCAGCTAGGTCAGGAGATCTGCACCAAGAAAAAATTCCATTTTTCTCCAATCCAAGTTTAGAATCAGGGCTCAGAAAATCCACTAGTCTACCCATCTGTGTCAAGTGAAAAAGGATGCCTGACGGGTGAAAAAACCTGACGAGTAATGTACCAACAGAGTTCAATGAGAATGGCTGGTGAACAGAGCCAATGGTGGTTGTTTTTTTAACTCCTGTTTAGAATACTCAGTTTTTAGTTGTGAATGCTCTTTTTTCTTGTCTATTTTATCTTCTGTTTTATTGCATTTAGTAGTGAATTTTTTTTTGGCATTTATTAGTGGAGTGTGTGCATTTAGTGGTGGGGTTTTTCCCCATTTAGTAGTGGGCTTTGCGGGGGGTTGTTGCATTTAGTAGTGTTTTTTTTAATTTAGTAGTGTGGGAGCTTGCATTTAATAGTGGGTTTTGTTGTTGTTTTGCATTTAGTAGGGGGTGGTGGTGGTTTTCATTTAAGAGAGGGCAAGCAGCCCTGAATAGCATTTTGTTGAATATTTATTATTTCATTCATTCATTCATTCATTCATTGGCTCAGGCTGGTTTACATTAAAATAAAAAAACACCAAATTAAACAATTAAAATCAAGAAACATTTAAAACAGATTAAATCTAATTAAAATTAAGATTAAAACAAGATATCATTAAAAGCCAGGCTGAAGAGATGGTTGTTTAAGGCTCTTGAATAGACAGGATACAAACAATTTAAGCAAATGTATTCTTATTTTTTAGGCATGAACCCTTGAAGCCAGCACATATTATTCCAGGCTAACTTACCTCACAGGGTCAAGGACAAAATCAACTCTCGCTTGAAGCCTCTATTTGCAGCAGCCAGCCACTCGTTTTGAGACCAATCTGAAAAAAAGACCTAAAAGGGTAATGCAGTTTTGCTTGGCGTGGCTTGTTTCTTGTCGCCTCCACTGGTCTGTTTTTGAAATCCTTTGGGAAAGAACAAGTTACATAATTTATTTGAAGTGTGAGCAAATCCACATGATGTTAGAGTATGAGGCATTTATGAAGGATGACACCTTAGATTTCCTGAGTAATACATTTTCAGAGTTTCATTTTTCTATTCTCCTGTGACAATCGGTATGTAATAAATAAGTATGCTCAGTATTTGTATACATCTTTATATTTTGTATATGTTCTTCAGTTCTCTGATGAAGCCTCATCACGAAAGAGATTGAGACAGCTTGTCTTGTCCTCGCTCCTTCAGCTCTTTCCTGAAATCTGCTGGAATAGAACAAGTCAAGTCATTTATATGAAGTGTGAGCAAAGCTTGGTGAATATACTTTTCACAGTTTCATTTTTACATTCTCTTGTAACAATCAGTGTGAAATAAATATGTATGCTCAGTATTTACACGTATTTATATTTTGAATAAAATTGAAGAACTATCATGAGCAAAACTGAATAACTATGTTGAATACTTCAATTCTCGGACAATGCGCCTCCTCGTCACAAGATTGATCAGGTCAGCTTGTCTTGTCCTCTGTGTCCTCCTCATTCCTTGTGCTCTTTCTTGAAACCCACTGGAAGAGAAAAAGGCATGTCATTGATTTTAAAGTGTGAGCAATACCACATTCTTCTGTTAGAATATGAGAAGTTCACTAAGGATGAAATCTTTGATTTCTTGGTAACTAGTTTCACAGCCGTTTCATCTCATCTTGCAAAAATCAATGCATAATGAATACCCGCTGACATCCTGGCCAAATTACCCAATGCGACCCCTACTGAAATTGAGTCGTCCTTTAGAGTAACCATTGAGGGGTAACTACTGAGAAACCTAGTCTGCTTTGTCAGCCATAACAACACCTATTTGGTATAGATTCTTCAGTGCTCTGCTGAAGAGCCTCATCATAGCAGGCATTAGTCTAGTTCCTGTTTGATTGTCTCTTACACCACCCTGGGAGTTCTATTTTTTACGGGGGTGGGATCCCTTTACCTTGGTCCAGCCCGTCTTTGATCCTGCCTCCCACACAGGCCTCTTGGGAGGAAAAAACATTCCAAAATCCCCACTCCGGCATGGAGGTCATTGCAAATGTGTGCCAACTCTGTTTCTTCTTTCCAAACATGGCACAAAGGGCTGCTGAGCATGCAGCACACATGAAGTGTGTCCTGTTAAAGGCAGTCTCCATCTTAGAGGATATCCAGCTTGACAAGGCTGTTGGGAGAATAAAGACGCCTGAAGCTTGTAACATACATGAAGCGTGTTTCATTCCAGGCAGCCACAGAATGAGAGATCATGCTGCCTTCCACAGGTGGTGAGAGAACAAAGCAGCCTGAAGTTTCTACTGATGGCCCCTGGATTGACAGAGCATTCAGGGCAGTGAGGAACACAGCCCTTGCTTTGGCTATCTTGTGCATCGTCATAGATAGCCAAACCCTAATTCCTTTGTGGCTTCTGTGTCGCTGCCTCTTGGTTCTTCCAAGAGACTCTTTTCCTCCTTCCTTGGCTTGTGTGTGGTTGCCGCCTTTTGTGAAATCTGTTGGGAAAGAAACTAGGCATTTTATTTTGAAGTTTTGGCAATATTACATGCTTATCTTCTAATATGTAAAGATGGCCTAATGAGAACATATAAGAGTTCTGGAATAACATACTTTAAACAGTTGTTTCAGTTTTATATTATCTTGTGACTATCAATGTGGTTTGTATATATATTCTCCAGTCCTGATGAAGAGCCTTATCTTAGAAGGTGCTGGTAGAGCTTGAGATTTTTTCTGTTATATGGTCTCACATGTTGAGAATTCTTTTTGTCATATATGGTTTTCTCTTTAGCTTGGCCCAGTCAGTATCTTTGAGGCTTACCTGCCACGTTGGCCCCTTGGGAGGAGAAAATGCTCCAAGAGCTGCACTCCGGCCTGGAGGTCATAGGGACACATGCGCCGACTCCGTATCTTCTGGCCCGATTTGCCACGCAGGGTTGTCGAGGGGACACAATGGAAGAGGCATGAAGCCTCTTCCATTCAAGGCAACCACCACCTTAGAGTGTATGCAGCCCAAGAAAAGAGTTGCGGGACTAAAGAAGCTTGAAGCTCCCGACACGCATGAAGCGTGTTCTCTAAATGGCAGAATACAAAGTGTACATCGTATTGTCTCTTCCTGGCAATTCCCCCAAAGCTGCTTGAAGAGGCATGAAGCCTCTTCCATTCAAGGCAGCCACCAGAGGCATGAGTGTAGAAAATAGTTCTACAGTTGAACTACTGAACCCAAGAAAATAGTTGCGGGACTAAAGCTTGAAGCTCCCAACACGCTTGAAGCGTGTTCTCTCAATGGCAGAAAACAACATGTACATCGTATTGTCTGTTCTTGGCAATTCGCCCAAAGCTGCTAACACACATGAAACGTGTTCCATTCAAGGCAGCCCCTTGGGAGAAAAAAATGCTCCCAGAGCTGCACTCCGGCCTGGAGATCGTAGGGACATATGCGCCGACTGCTTAGCTAAGGGGACAGGTCAGGCTTGCTACCACAAGACCGGCTCTCCTCCTAAAAAAAATAAGCTAAAGTCATGTATCCCCAGCAGGCCTGCCGCTTGTGCATTTCACTATTAGAACAAGACTATAAGAAGATCCTTGCTAGATCAGGCCCAAATCCATGTAGTCCAGCATCCCGTTTCCCAGAGTACCCCATCAGATGCTTCCAGGAAGTTCACAACTAGGAGGTGAAGGTGTGCTCCCTCTCCTATTCTTCTTCCCTTGCAGCTGGTATTAGGAGGCACCCAGGGAGGAGCCAAGATGGCGTTCAGGCAGAACTCTACTTAGTCTGAACTCTGTAGTCTGTTACTGTTTTATCCTCTTTTAATGAGCGCAATATTTATTTTAAATTTTCAATAAGTGCCTGAGGTTTCTCCTTGTGTATTAGGAGATACCCTACTTCTGAACCTGGAAATAGCATATAGCCATCAAGATTAGTAGCCACTGAAAGAGTTCATGAATTTGTCTAAACCCTGCTCAAAGCCATCCAAGCTGGTGGCCATCACCACATCCTGTGGCAGAGAATTCCATAGATTAATTATGAGCTGTGTGAAAAAGATAAGAATATTGTTTTAAAATACCGAAACACTAGTGATGCAGGCTACATTTGAGCACTCCCCCCACACACCATCTAAGTCTTCCTTGTCACTGAATATAAAATTTCTTCCAAGCACATTACCTTCTTTAAGCTTCTCTACACATAAAAAAAGTTGTGACATACCAGAACTATACAAATGCTACCATTGTCTTGTGCCAAGAACTCAAAATCAAACTGCCAAGAAATAGACTCTGGGAAACCCACTGTAGAGTTGCCCTGACTATAGAACTCCGTTTCTTCTGGCCCGGTTTGCCACGCAGGGTTGTCGAGGGGACGCAATGGAAGAGGCATGAAGTCTCTCCCGTTCAAGGCAGCTAAATTCCTAGAGTGTATGCAGCCCAAGAAAAGCGTTGCGGAACTAAAGAAGCTTGAAGCTCCCAACACGCGTGAAGCATGTTCTCAAAATGGCAGAATACAACCTGTATATGGTATAGTGTCTCTTCTTGGCAATTCTCCCAAAGCTGCTTGAAGAGGCATGAAGCCTCTTCCATTCAAGGCAGCCACCATCTTAGATTGTATGCAGCCCAAGAAAAGAGTTGCGAAGCTTGAAGCTCCCAACACGCGTGAAGCGTGTTCTCTAAATAGCAGAATACAACCTGTACATGGTATTGTGTCTCTTGGCAATTCCCCAAAAGCTGCTTGAAGCCACTTCAATTTAGGGCAACCACAATCTTAGATTGTATGCAGCCCAAGAAAAGAGTTGCGAAGCTTGAAGCTCCCAACACGCGTGAAGCGTGTTCTCAAAATGGCAGAATACAACCTGTATATGCTATTGTGTCTCTTCTTGGCAATTCCCCCAAAGCTGCTTGAAGAGGCATGAAGCCTCTTCCATTCAAGGCAGCCACCATCTTAGATTGTATGCAGCCCAAGAAAAGAGTTGCGAAGCTTGAAGCTCCCAACACGCGTGAAGCGTGTTCTCAAAATGGCAGAATACAACCTGTATATGGTATAGTGTCTCTTCTTGGCAATTCCCCCAAAGCTGCTTGAAGAGGCATGAAGCCTCTTCCATTCAAGGCAGCCACCATTTTAGAGATGCTGCCGTTTGGTGTTGTGATGTGTTTGTCGTGTTGTATGTGCTCCCAATGGAGCTGGACTAGGACCGGGGAGACCGGAGTTCAAACCCCCATTCAGCCATGAGGCTTGCTGGGTGACTCTGGGCCAGTCACTTCTCTCTCAGCCTAACCTACTTCACAGGGTTGTTGTGAGAAAGAAACCTAAGTCTGTAGTACACCGCTCTGGGCTCCTTGGAGGAAGAGCGGGATATAAAATGGAAAAAATAATCCATAATATATATCGGAGGAACATTTGAGGTACCCTTTCTTCAGTCCTCTGAGGAAAAGCCTCATCCCAAAAGGCAATGACACAGCTAGGGATTCTATTCTGGTAGATTTTCTCCTGTACAATTAGCATTCTCTTTTTGGAGCCTTACCTGCTACATTGGCCCCTGGGGAGGAACAAATGCTCCAAGATCTGCACTCTGGCCTGGAGATCGTAGGGACACATGTGCCGACTCCGTTTCCTCTGGCCCGACTCCGTTTCCTCTGGCCCGGTTTGCCACGCAGGGTTGTCGAGGGGACACAATGGAAGAGGCATGAAGCCTCTTCCATTCAAGGCAGCAAACTTCTTAGAGTGTATGCAGCCCAAGAAAAGAGTTGCGTGACTAAAGAAGCTTGAAGCTCCCAACACGCATGAAGCGTGTTCTCTAAATAGCAGAATACAGCCTGTACATGGTATTGTGTCTCTTGGCAATTCCCCAAAAGCTGCTTGAAGCCACTTCAATTTAGGGCAACCACAATCTTAGATTGTATGCAGCCCAAGAAAAGAGTTGCGAAGCTTGAAGCTCCCAACACGCGTGAAGCGTGTTCTCAAAATGGCAGAATACAACCTGTATATGCTATTGTGTCTCTTCTTGGCAATTCCCCCAAAGCTGCTTGAAGAGGCATGAAGCCTCTTCCATTCAAGGCAGCCACCATTTTAGAGATGCTGCCGTTTCGTGTTGTGATGTGTTCGTCATGTTGTATTTGCTCCCAGTGGAGCTGGACTAGGACCGGGGAGACCAGAGTTCAAATCCCCATTCAGCCATGAGACTTGCTGGGTGACTCTGGGCCAGTCACTTCTCTCTCTGCCTAGCCTACTTCACAGGGCTGTTGTGAGAAAGAAACCTAAGTCTGTAGTACACCGCTCTGGGCTCCTTGCAGGAAGAGCGGGATATAAAATGGAAAAAATAAAATACTCCATAATATATAATCGGAGGAACATTTGAGGTACCCTTTCTTCAGTCCTCTGAGGAAAAGCCTCATCCCAAAAGGCAATGACACAGCTAGGGATTCTATTCTGGTAGATTTTCTCCTGTACAATTAGCATTCTCTTTTTGGAGCCTTACCTGCCACGTTGGCCCCTTGGGAGGAAAAAATGCTCCAAGAGCAGCACTCCGGTCTGTGGGTCGTAGGGACACATGCACCAACTCCGTTTCTTTTTGCTAAATTGTCCTCCAAGCGATGTTGTGGGGAGAGAACACACATGAAAAATGTTCAGTTAAAGACAGGTTCTAAATTTGAGATTATCCTTCCCTATAAAGATTATGCTGACTCCCACAGCTGTTTTATTTATTCATTCTTTCATTAAGTGTCTATACCCCCTCTTCCAGTTAGCTCTAGGCAGTTCACAAATATGAAAAGATATAACTCATTAAAAAGAATTTGAGAGAATATAAGGAGAACCCTCTCTTCTCTTGAGAGAATTAAGAAGCCTGAAGCATGTTCCATACAAGTCTGCCTGAAAATTAGAGATTATGCTGCCTCAGAAAAGTGTTCTGAGTATCTAGAAGCCTAAGCCTTTTAATGCGCAGGGAGGGTGTTCCATTCAAGCCAGCCACTCTCTTAGGAATTATGCTGCCATACACAGCTGTCGGGAGAATAAAGGAGCCTCAGGTTTCTTTGGACAGCCTCAAGTCGCACCCAGTTTTCTCAGACTAAAAGGGCCAGTCTGTAGTTACACAGCAGCCCCTGGCCTCAGGGAATTTCCTGCTACAGCCCCTGTGCCGTTGCGCTCAGAAGTCCTGCCCTACACGGTCCACAGTTCTAGCATTTGTCTGCACAGAGCAAGAACGCGCTAAGAGTGGACAGGTTTTCACCGTGATGCAGAAGACTGTGGCGCCCCAGTGTTCTGAGGACGGGGAGAATCTGTGGCGTGTTGCCCTCGGCAGACAAATGCTACAAATGTGGGCAGTGAGGTGGCCGGGCTTTTGCACACGTCAGCACGGCTGCAGCATCCTCAGAAGGGGTTTGAGTTCTTTTGGCAAGATGAAGCCAAAGCAGAGAGATGAACTCCCCACTCAGAAACTTCCTTTCCCCTTAGATTTCATTTATTTTTATTTTTTGCACAAGATGAAGCCAAAGCAGGGAGATGAACTCCCCACTCAGAAACTTCCCTTCCCCTCAGAAACTGGCTTTTGGCAGGGGTCTTGAAGACCGTAATCCCACCACTCTCCCACAAAGCATTCTTTTAAAAAGCCCTAGCCTGGCTGAGTAGCATGGCTGGAGTGGTTTCCTCCTCCTTTTTCTGAAGCAATAGAAATTTATTATCATTATTTGGGTGAGGTAAAAGCCAAGGCTGGGCATGGAGCCCTTCCTTGCCCTGTCCTGGAGCCAGCCTCCCCTCAGAAAATTTTTGCCTGTGAGCTAAAGGTGGGCACAGAGCCCTTCCCCCAGAGGGTTAGAAGCAAGCTTAGAGACAGCTTTTCCTCCATGCCTGTTTATGAATTATTCTCACTAAACTGCTGAGGTAAAAGCCACTGCTGGGCACGGAGCCCTTCCTTGCCCTGTCTGGGAGACAGCCTCCCCTCACAGCATTTCTCTGCCCCTTAGAGGCTTGTGGCTGGCCTTCCTCAGCAGCCGAGCAGGGGCAATGTGGGGCGTGAAGCCCCCTAGTTCCCTGAGGGGGGCCTCTCCTCCCCAGCCCTGGCCCCCCCCCCGCTGCAATGTGGGGCGTGAAGCCCCCTAGTTCCGCGAGGAGAGCCCCCCAGCCCCCCTCCTGCTGCAATGTGGGGCGTGAAGCCCCCTAGTTCCCCGGGGAGGGCCTCTCCCCCGCCCCCCAGCCCCGGCCCCCTTGTTTCCTGAGGGGAGCTTCGCCTTCTCGGCCCTGCCGGTCTTCCTCCTCGCGCGGCTCTCGCCGCCTCAGCTGTTCCCAATGATTTCTCCCTCAAACCGTGGCGCGCGGGTGGCGCGAGCTTCAGCCGCGGGAGGCGGAGCCCGCTGCCCAGCTGCTCGCCAATCAGTGATGCGCCTGTCACCCCGCCAACCAATCAGAGGCGCGGGCTCGGGGAGGAGCGCAGAAAGCCCGCCCGAATTCTCCCCCCCCCCCCCGCCGCCGAGGCTTTGCGTCTCTGCGCCCTCTGCGCATGTCTGTCCCGGTGGCTGCGCAGGCCCAGTGGCCCGCCCTGAAGCCTCCGTGGCGTTTGGCATAGCCTGGCAGCACGGATGTCAGTCTGGCTCGTCTGGGCGGCAGAAGGAGTCGCCTCGGGGGCTCCTCGTGAGCATGCGCAGCAGAGCAGCCGCCGCTTGGCCTTGGGCGGGGGCGTCCTAGAGCGGCCGCCCTTCCGGTCTCCCCCACCCCTCAGAATTGGCCCCTCCTCCTCCTCCTCCTCCTCCAAGTTGGCTGACCTTCCTTCGCCTATGTATTTATCAATGCACCCCTGTGGGCATGATGGGAGTTGTAGTCCAGCAACCTCTGGAGAGCTCCAGGTTGGGAATCCTGCCCTGCTCTACACTGACGGGCAGCAGCTTCTCCAAGGTGTGTCTTTCCCTGCCCGACCTGGGACTTTGGCACACCTGGCTCTTGGCTGGCCTCTCCTCCAGAAAGGAGTGCGCCAGGTCACAGATCAGCCCGATTTACAGATCAGCACGATTCACACACGATTCGGGTTCCCCCCCCCCCCCAAATGAGGGCCATGCATCCTAGCTTCATTCTAGATCAGGCCTGCTGCACTTAGGCCACCCCCCCCAGCTGTTTTTGAACTACAACTCCCATAATCCCCCGTGACAGTGACCAACAGCCAGGGGTTATGGGAATTGTAGGCCAACAGCTGCAGGAGGGCCGAAGTGGAGCAGCCCTGTTCTAGATCAGGGTTTCTCAACGTGTGGGTCCCCAGATGTAATTGGACTTCAACTCCCATAATTCCCAACCAAAGACCACTGGGGCTGGGGATTATGGGAGTCGAAGTCCAATAACATCTGGGGAACCACACGTTGAGAAACCTTGTTCTAGATCATCCTGGAGATAATCCATCTATGTGGACGCTAAGAGTCGACACCGATTTGACGGCACTTCCTCAATCAATCAATCAATCAATCAATTCTAGCTTAGCACGAATTATCTCCCGGGTTAAAAAAAAATCTATTTGCAGCAGCTTTAAAAACACACTCCAAGGTTTGGGGTATGCCCCAATGCGTCTCCCATGACGTGTGGAGGAGGGGCCATGGCCAATCAATAATTCTTCATTTTTCGAAATCCGCACTTCCGCTGCCTTGCGGGACGCCAAGTGTCAGCAGAGGACGCTGCTTGGCAACTCGTCTCATCGATCTTCCCCAAGGCTCAATAAAGGGGAGTTTTGACCGCTCTGTTCCGCAGGGTCTGCTGTTCTTTGAGTGCCTGGTAATTGCAAGTGTGGGGATTGATAGAAACCAACCCCCCCCCCCGCCCTTGATCTATCCCCCAGAGGGAATGGGGTCGTTGCTCAGTGGTCAAGCACATGCTTGGCCTGCAGAAGGTCCCAGGCTCACTCCTTGGCAGCATCTCCAGGTAGGCCTGGGAAGGACTCCTGCCTGAAGCCCTGGAGAGCTGCTGCCAGTCAGGGCTGAGCTCAATGGACCTGCCAGGATCTGCCTCCACAGGATCATGCTGCTGAGCCTGTTTCTCTGAGGTCCTCCTGCTCTTTTCTCCTTCCCTCCCCGCCCCAGGTGGGTGGAAACCAAGGACACGGAGCCCGGCTGCAGCCCCTTCCCAGATGTAGCCGCGATTGGCCAAGCTGAGCCCCTCCCACTGCTGGGTCAAGGGCTTGGGACCGTCCCCATCATAGGGATGTCCTCCCCCCCCGCCCCAACTCACTGTAGGGGACCCCAAACCCTCTGTAGCCCTTCGTTTCCAAAGCTGTCTGCAGGGTGGAGCTGCTTGCAAACCGAACAGGAGTAAGACGTTCCAGCCATAGCACACTTCCCGCCCCCTCCCTGCTGCCCCACTTTTACCAGCAGCCGTGGTCCATGTCCTGCATTGACCGGACTAGAAAAGGACTCTGCGTTGGACATGGCCCACCCACCCACCCATTACCGAAGAGGATAGGAACAGATTAAGCCTTCTCCAGCACGGCCTCTTGTCCATGCCAGACCTTTTATTCTTTAATCATCCCCCGGATCGTCCAGAAGCCTCCGGTCGTGGCCTCGCTCTCCTTGTCAACAATGGCAGGGCAGTGGTTCTTGGAAAACAAGACCCCGCTGGATTTAGCAAGGAGGGGTCTCGGCAGGCACAAAGAGGGCGGAGAGCCGCAGGGGGGACGCCGCAAGCAAGGGGAGAAGGAAGGGGCGCGTTTCTCCGCAGAGGTCAGCACCCTCCCCTTCGTGGCCCGTCCGTAAGGGGAGCAGCAAGTATGGACGGCAGGACAGGAGCCGGGTCATGAGGAAGGGCAGCCCCCCAGCCGCCTCCTCCTCCTCCTCCTCCTCAGCCCCACCTGCCCCTTCCCTCGGTGGGGGCAGCTCCTTCCAGGATCAGGCCTGCCCCAGAGGGAGCCCACACTCCAGGCTGTTCTCTGAGCCGGCAGAGGAATCCCGGGAGGAGCGTCCTTGCAGGAAGCGGATGATCTTCTCCACGGTGGCCTCTTGGTACTCGTGGGACCACCTGTGGGGCAAGAGGAAGACAACACACCGCTGAGCAGGGGGGTGGGTGGGTGGGTGGGGCGGGGAGGAGTCCGAGCTGCTCTCTCCTGGAGGCTGACCGCGCAGGGAAGAGACCCCCGGCCGGAGGGAACCCCGTCAGGCTTGGCTTGGGGGTCGCTTGCCCCGTGCGGCAGCATCTGCTCCGAGGACAGAAGGCCCTCCTCCTTGGGCCAATCGCTCCAGCCTCTCCAGGGGCTGAAACCGCGGAGAACCCCTGCCCAGCCGTGTAGACCAGACTGAGCTCGACGGACCAAGGCGGTTTCCGAGGTGCCTGTGCGGTGAACGTGCCTAGCATGGCTTCCCCCAGACCCCAGCCTTTCATCGGAGCAGACAGTTCCCCCAGACCACAGTCTTTTCCTAGAAGTTTCATAGGAAGCTGCCGTCGGCTGAGTCAGACCCTCGGTCCGTCTGGCTCAGCCCTGCCCGCTCTGACAGGCAGCGGCTCTCCAGGGTTCCCAAGGCATTCTGACTCCTTGATGATGTTACATGTATGACTACAACGGATATTTATAGACCGTTTCCCAACAAAAGTCCCCAAAGCAGTTTGCACAGAGAGAGACACCTACACATGCATGCATACATACATACAATGGCTCCCCGCCCCCAAAGGGCTCACACTCTAAAAAAGAAACATGAGAGAGACACCAGCCACTGGAGGGATGGAGAGGGCCAGTTGCTCTCCTCCTGCCTCACTCAAGAGAATCGCCATTTTAGAAAGGTGCCACATTGCTCAGTTAGCAGGGGACGTGTAATGTAATCACACATAATGATGTGATCTTTAATTGAAATAATATAGATATTTAAGATTATGTCCCAGCACTACCTGGAAATAAGCCACTTAATGGCGCAGCGGGGAAATAGCTTGCCTAGGGAGCAAGAGGTTGCCTGTTCAAATCCCTGCTGGTCTGTTTCCCCTGGGAAATGCCTCTATTGGGCAGCAGCGATATAGGAAGACGCCGAAAGGCATCATCGTCTCCTACCGTGCGGGAGGAGATGGCAAAGGGGAAACCCCTCCTGTGTTCTACCAGAGAAAACCACATGGCTTTTCTGTGGGCGCCAGGGGTCGGCACCAACTCAGCGGCACACTTGACTTCACCTGGAGATGCTGACAGAGGTGGAACCGGGGACCTCCTGCATGCAAAGCAGACGCTCTACCCCTGAGCACGGCCCCATCCCCTAAGGGGAATCTCCTGCAGCAGGCGGGGCTCACGTCCCATGTAGTCACCCATCCAAATGCAAACCAGGGCAGACCCTGCTTAGCAAAGAGGACAGTTCCTGCTCGCTACCGCCGTCCTGGCTCTGCTGATCTTCTTCCTCCAGTTACAGCCGCCTCCCACAGGGGGCTCTCCAACTTTGCATTGCAAAATATAACACGAGGCCAAGCTGCATTTTGCAAGGTGTGGGCGCCCTGCTGCCCCTCCACCTGCAGTGGCCCTGGTGCCCTCCGCCCCCCTGCCCCATCAGCTGGGGCGTCTCTGGGGCCACTCACTTGATGCCGTTGAATTTCAGGACGGCGCTCATATCCTTGGGGAGCTGCTCCGGGTCGGGCCACTCAAAGTGGTCCGTGACGGGGATGATGTTCTTCCCGCAGCTGAGGGCGGTGGCAATTTCCTGCAGAGAAACCAAACGCTGACTCCTCTGCTCTGCATCCCACCCGCGGGGTAGTGGCTGGAGTGATGGACTAGGCCCGGGGAGGCCCGAGTTCCAATCCCCTTCAGCCATGAGACTTGCTGGGTGAGACTCTGGGCCGGTCACTTCACTCGCAGCCTCACCTACTTCACAGGGTTGTTGTGAGAAAGAAACCTAAGCATGTAGTACTCCGCTCTGGGCTCCTTGGAGGAAGAGCGGGAGATACAATGGGAAAATAATGCTGCAGGGCCTTCTCCAGATCCCCCCTGGCCCCACCCCACCCCTTCTAGAAGGCCTCACCTTGTGGACCCAGTCCTTGCACTCGGCGTCCCCCATGCATTTATCCAAGGCGTGGGGCGAAAGGACCAGCACAAAGTTGCGGGCGCTCGTCACGCTCTGGATCAGCTTGTCCTCAAACTTCCCGGCCTCCAGTTTCTCCACGTCGAGGAAGACGCTGAAGCCGTGAAGCTGGAGGTGGACCTTCAGGAGGCTGATGGAGAAAGAGATGGGAGGGTGTAGGCAGCCCCAGCCAGATGCTCCGTGGGGCAGCCGGGCACTCGGTCTCCAGCAACAGCCAGCCAGCGCAGGAAGCATCCGAGAGGTAGACTGCTCCTGACCCTGGAGGTGCCCTTTAGCTAGCCTGGCAACAGAGCCTCTCCTGCATGCAAGAAGAAAGCCTCTCCGTGCAAATGGGGGCTTTCCCTTGCAGTGAGACACTGCATGGCTCTCATGCAGAAAGGCCATTAAGACATTTAACTGAACTAACCTGGAACTAATCAATGCTGGTTTAAACTCATTTAAACGACCTTTTTAATCCATGCCGATTTCAGCTCATAAACACTAGTGGAAACTAATTTAAAATTTAAACTGTAATACATGCCCCTTTTCTCCTAGAGAGAGCTGGCTAGGGTGTCGCCGGTCTGCAGACAGAGCCCAGAGGCGAGATGCTGCCGAGCCTCGTTGGGCCATTATGCCGCTCCGTCCTTTGCCTGTTTGGAGACGGACCTGCTTGGAAACCCTCCTGCTCTTCCCTCCTTGTGTTTTTGGCTGATGGGTTCGATGAGATTAGAGACCAACTCCCTGCAGGCAACTCAAGAGAGGTGG
This sequence comes from Hemicordylus capensis, assembly GCF_027244095.1. Lineage (NCBI taxonomy): Eukaryota > Metazoa > Chordata > Lepidosauria > Squamata > Cordylidae > Hemicordylus > Hemicordylus capensis. Next base: position 13,852,891 of record NC_069668.1, on the reverse strand, counting down.
TGCTCTGCTCTGAACGGGATTCCTGGGGCTTGCTAACCTTGTATTATTTGTTCATTCATTCATTCATTCATTCCATGTATAGATCGCCCTTCCAAAAATGGCTCAGGCAGATTTACACTAAAATGTAGGCTCCGGTCGCGTTTCTCTTTTCCTACGCGAAAGCTTTCGTGCCTCCCATAGCCTTGGGTCTGGTTCTCTCTCGGGGCAGTCTATCCACGAGCCACGTTTGGAACGAGACTCCTGGGGGCTGCAGCACTGGGTTCCCCTTCGCTCCGGTGCCCGTCGACTGAGCATGCACAGAGTGCGGGTGGACCCTGGGCGGCAGCCCACAAAGGCATCCATATCCTGGAGAAGTCCCCATTTTTAGGTTTCCAATCTCTCGATCTCATTTGGGTTTGTTGGTGTGTTGGTTTGAAAAAGCTTGATTTAGTCTTGAGAGTGGCAGACGGTGTACAGTCAGCATTGCTGGCAGGTGCAGAACATGCATGGACACATGCGCATGCGCGCACAGACACCCCCCCACCCACCCACCCCCAGCAGTCTCCCCACCTGGCTAGCTGGGATCCGGTGCTTCTTCGGTAGCTAATGAAAACATCTGTCCCTTCGGAGCTGGACTTGCCGCTGCTGCACGGGAGCGGGGAGTGGAGCATCTCTGGCGAGGAGACAACGGCAGGGTGAGCTGGGCAGACGCAGCGGCCCACAGACCCTTCCAGGCATCGGAAGTCGTGCTTGAGCGTCCGCAAGGACTCGGGAGGAACGAGCAGAAGAGCACTGGCACTGCTCCCCAAAGGCTCCCCCTTGGATCCGTCCAAACAGACCTCTTTCCTCTCTCTTAAAAAAAGAGGGCTTGTTTCCTACAAAAGCTCGGAGGAGCAGCTGCTTTGGGGCCGGGGCTGTGGGGTGGGCTAGATGATGCCCTGGGAACCCGCGGCTGCTGCTGCCGGCGCCACCGCCACTTGTATGCAGCTTTTCAACCCAAGTTTCCGAAGTGGTTGACACAGAGAGGAAACAAAGATGGTCCCTCCCAGCCAAGATTGGTTCTTGAATCCCCGAGGCAAGTCCCGGGCGGTCTAGAATCAGGGATGCTCAGCGTTGGGTCCCCAGATGTGACTGGGCTTCAACTCCCATCACCCCCCCCCCACCACCACCACCACCACCAAAGGCGGCTGGGGCTGGGGATGAGGCCGCTGGGATGAGTCCAACAGCACCTGGGGATCCAACAGTGGAGAATCCCTGCTTGCAGGGTTTCTCAAGCTTAGGCCCCCAGATGTGGTTGGACTACAACTCCCAGAATCCCCAGCCACAAAGGGCCATGTCTAGGGATTCTGGGCGCTGTAGTCCAACAACATCTGGAGACCCAAGGTTGAGCATCCCTGCTGGTCTAGAGGAGGCCCTGGGGTGCCCCCCAGCCAGCCAGCCAGCCCTCCTCCTTGAGAGGGCTTCGGGGAGCGTCTTCCCCTCGGCGCTCACCGCGTGCGGCCGAGAGGATCCGGACGCGGTGGAAGCCCACCTCCACCTGGCAGTCCTCCTGCAGCTGCTGCTCCGTGACCCGGTGCAGGAAGTTCCGGTCGATGCCGCAGGTCACCAGCGGGTAGGTGTACTGGCGGAACTTGGGGTCCACGTGGCCCAGCCAGTCGGCCAGGTTGCTGTGGTCGCAGGTGGAGTAGTTGGCGTGGGTCTTCAGCTCGGTCAGCTCGCGGGAGAACCTGGGGAGGCGGGAAGGAGCCGGGATGGGGCCACCAGCGTGGGGAGGAGTAGGCCCCGGCCGTGGGGGGGCAGCACCCGTGGGGCCCCCTGTCCCTCCCCAGGGATAAATCTTCGCAGGGCCGGGGACTGCAGGGGGGCTACGATCCAGCGCTGTGTGTGTCAGCTGATGGGGCGAGACCGTCGACACCAGATGCTGCCTCCTACTGAGTCAGACAGACCCTGGGTCCATCTGGCTCACGACTGTCTACACTGACTGGCAGCAGCGACCCCCAAGTCTTTCCCAGGACAACCTGAAGAAGCTGCCAGGAGTTCCTCCTGCGTGCAAAGCAGACGCTCAGCCATTGAGCGGCGGCCTCTTTTGCCATGTACAAAGCTGCCTTATACGGAGCCAGGCCCTCGGTCCGTCTCACTCAGTGTGGTCTACACTGACTGGCAGCGGCTTCCCAAGATTTCCGGCAGGAGTCTTTCCAAGCCCTGCCTGGAGGAGATGCTGCTGCCGCCGCCGCCGCCAGGGATTGAACCTGGGAGCTTCTGCATGCCAAGCAGGGGCTCTGTTGCAGATGCCCTGCCCTTTGGAAGTGGCTGCCTACTGAGTCGGGTCAGCCAGCTCAGTATGGTTTTCACTGACTGGCAGCAGCTTCTTCGGGATCAAAAACCAAAAACGTGCAAACTGATCTTTGTCAGAAGGGTGGCTTTGTGGCCATGGGGCAGGGGTTTGCCTTGTGGGGGTCTTTATGCCTGGAAGACACAAATTGTACGTGGGATTGGTCTTTGACTGCCCTCCCTGGTGCTGTAACCATGACCCTTCTTCTCCTCCTCCTCCTCCCCCTTTTTAAATGGTTTCCAGGCTGCACATAAATCGACTGATGGATGACTTGATCCAGGACATCAAAACAACCCAACCGGAGTGGGAAGCAGAGGCAGGATCTTTGCCCCTCCAGGCCCCTTCCCCGCCTCCCCCTTGCCTCTCGGTCTCCCGGGAAGCCGCGCCCCCCACCTCTTGCGGGTGAGGCTGGAGGCCATGCCCAGGTCCACCCGCAACTCCTCCTCGGTCAGCCTCAGCAGCAGGTCTCCGTCCACCTGGTGCTCCTGCCGGCAGAAGGGAGACGGGGTCATTTCCGCAGCCCAAGCCAGGAGCATCCCAAGAGACTGCGCTGTGGGGAAATCTACATCCATGGGGGGGGGACCATGCCCTGCCTCCTCTGCAGGCCTTGTTCTCTCAAGGGCCTGGGGCGGGGTGGGGGGGAGCTGTATCCCCCCCGCCAAGTTCTCCCTCCTAACCTGGCGCCTCCTACGAATACAACGTGTATTTATAGACGGCTTTTCAACCCAAGTTCCCAGAGCAGTTGACATACAGAAATCCATCCATTCATCCATTCATTCATTCCATGGCTGCCTGTCCCCAAAGGGCTCACGGTCTAAGAAACATCAGCCAGACACCCACAACAGCCCCGGGAGGGCTGCTGTGCTGGGGACGGATAGGGCCAGCTGCTCTCCCCTGGCTCAGTAAAGAGGACCGCCCCTTCCCGAAGGCAGATCAGCCTCCTCCTACCCTGGGCTGCCTCCCCTGGTCCTGCCCGGCGGCCGCCCCTTTGCAAAGCTCACCAGGAACTTGGGGCAGGACTGGACGAAGCCGATCTGCTGGAGCCACTCCTGCACCTCCGGAGGCTTCCAGTTGGGCACGGTGGGCAGCAGGCGGCGGGGCACCTCCGCCCCCATCGCCCGCAGGGCCCTCTTGGCCAGGGCGGAGGTGGTGCCGTTGGCGGAGTAGCAGACGATCCTCTTGAGGCTCTGGATGGCCCCGATCTCGTCGAAAATCTGCAGGTCAGGAGGGGGGACGGGGCGGGGAAAGAGCTGGGGTGAGAGACGCCCCTTGGACGGCTGTGTCCAGCCCCCCATCAAAGGGCCCACCTGGCCAGTGCTGCAGCCGCCACAGCCAGGGAAAGGCCTTCGAGAGGCTGGCGGCATCAGCAGAGCCGGTATCGATGACGAGGCCGAAGTCAAAGGCCACCCGGGCTGCCAGCCTGGGCCAGCTCTCTGGTCCGCCGAGCTCGGTTTTGTCCACACCGACGGGCAGCAGCTCTGCAAGGTTCCCGGCGGGAGTTTTGCCCGACCTGGGCGCCTTCCAGATTCCACGCAACAAGAGGGCTGAAAGGCTTCGGCTTGGCAGGATCGTATTCAAAACGACCCCCAGAATCGCAAACGCCGACAACAGGAAAAGACAGCTACTTTTTTGTCATGCACATGCAACGTGGTAGCACTCTAACGCCAGGATAAAACCCGAAAGGCGTCAGCGGCAATGGGAAGGGCCCCTCGCTGTCAGTGCTGCAGGGACCGCACCGGAGTCACCACCCAGGAAGTGCGGAAGCACACTGAGGAGATCTGCAGCAGTGACCCTGCGGCCGGGCTTAATCGGGAAGCGCCCTGGAGAGGCCTCCCTCCAGGGACTGGACCTGGGACCTTCTGCCTGCAGAGCGGATGCTCTGCCACTGAACTGTCGACGTTCCCGATAAACATATGAAACTGCCATATACTGAGCCAGACCCTTGGTCCCTCTAGCTCAATTGTTGTCTGCACAGACTGGCAGCAGCTTCTCCAAGGCGGCAGGCAGGAGTCTCTCTCCCAGCCCAACCAGGAGATGCTGCCAGGGAGGGAACCTGGGACCTTCTGCAGGCAAAAGGTGTGTGCTACCACGAGACATCATGCAAAGACCTAGAACGTCGCCATCCTTGTTGCTCTTCGTTTTAGAAAATTGCCCATGACTAGCTAAAGACAAGACTCCTCTGTATTGAAGACAAACCCCTTAAGGTTAAAGGCGGGTTATACTTCTATTTACCCCGAAGGACGAGGACTCTGAATGCAAGACGAGGCCCGCTTTCTATCAAACCACTTGGGGGGGGGGGGAAACCTAGTCTTGGATTCAAGTAGCGAGAGCCAGAAAACCAAAACCACCACACACACACCCACGCCCGCCCCATGTACGCCTCTCAACCGCCCTCCCTCCACCAGCGGCCTGCTCAGCGATGAGAGCAACCACAAAGCCCATCGTCCACAGCCCCGCCAGCCGCACCTTGGTCTTCTTCTGCAGGGCCTTGATGTCCGCCTCCACGCACAGGTAGAAGGCGGCCATGCACTGGGCTTCCAGGCGGGAGCTGTCCAGCAGGGGCACCAGGCGCTGCAGGTCGTCGGCCGCCCGGCCCTGGCTGTTGTCGCTGCTGCCCAGCAGGGTGCGGGCGAAGTGCCCGGGGTCGAGGGTGGCGATGAAGGGCTCCACCAGGGCCAGCGTGCCCGAGAGCTCCACCTCCTTCTCCACCTCCTTGTTGGTGGCCAGCACCACGATGGCCAGGCAGGCGTGGAACTGGACCAGGGGGTCGCCCTTGGCGAAGGCCAGCGGGAAGAGCCACTCGGCCGCCTTCTTCTCCACCATCAGCCGCTGGTTGGCCGGCCCGCCGTAGATGGCGCAGTTGGCCAGGGCGGTGGCGCAGTGGCGCAGGACCGCCGGGTCGCTCCCGCGGCACCAGTAGAGGAGGGTGTCGAGGCCCCCGTGGGCGATCAGCTGGAAGCAGGTCTCCTCCGAGTGCTTGAACATGTGCTCCAGGATGCCCGAGGTGCTGCGGGCCAGCGAAGGGTGGTCCCGCTCCTTGGAGAGGCTCAGGACCACCCCCAGCCCCACCCGGGCGACGCGGTCCCTGGAGACACAGAAGACGACAGGGCAGGGGGTCAGAGCCGGCTGGGGCCCCGAGAGCCGCCGGGCGTCGGCCCCAGTCCACAGGGATGCAGGGCCAGAAAAAACCGGGACAGAAATGGGGGCGGACATCCCGAGCAAGAGGCAGCAAGAAAGAGAGAGAGAGAGCAGCCGCCGGACAGAACTCTGTAATGAACGGCCGGGGTGCAGCCGCGGGGGGCGGCAGTGGCGGTCTGGACACCCTCTCCGCCCCCAGGAAGAAGGCCCTGAGGGTCGCACAGCCCCGGGGAAGCGGCGTGTCTGAAAAGCCACCACTTTGACGTAACTGATGCACCTCTCACTTTTCTAGACTGCCCCTTCATGCTTCTCTGGGCAGTTTGCAAAGAAAAACGCAACAACAGTTGAAGCCTTAGAAAACCAATTAAAACAGCCGTCCATACGACTTTCAAATGTCCACAGTCCCCTGCTAACTGAGCAAAGAGGCATCTTTTTAGAGTGGCGAGTCTCTTTATTCAGCGGGGGGAGAGCAACTGGACCTATCCGTCCCCAGCACAGCATCCTTCCAGTGGCTGTTGCTGGGGGTCTATCATATGTTCCTTTTCAAGATCGGGAGCCCTCTTATCTATTTGTTATTTATTTTTCTCTGCAAACCACTTGGAGAACTTGGGTGGAAAAGGGGTCCATAAATATCCATTGCAGTACTAGCAAAAGCCTCTTGTTAACGATGGCCTAGGAATTTCACAATTAACAATTTCTTGTTAACGATGGCCTAGGAACGTATTTCAGAGGCAATCCTTTGGGAAGTTTTGTCAGGCTGCGTTCCTGCTGCACTCCCGGCATCCTCGCTCTGGATGTCAGCCGGTACGTTCAGAAATAATCAAGTCACACAATCCATTTTCATGGCACGGTGTGAGATCGGACAAACAGGACATTGTGAGGAAGCCGAAGCAAACGCTACATAAGGGACGTCACACTTTCGGACAAAGGGCAACTTTTGGAAGAGCGGGCAACCTTTTCCTTTCCTGACACCAGCTGGGGCAGAAACAGGTTCCTAACAGATGTGTGTGTGAGGCTGATCTTTTGAGTTTTTAAAAAACTTCTACTTTATTTACTTTTACTTTTTTGTTTGTTTTGTTTAGCTCAGCTGGGCTGGCGTGGGAGGGTGTGTGTGTGTGTGTGTGTGTAAGAGAGAGGAGAGCCGATCTTGTGGCAGCGAGCATGAACGGTCCTCTTTGCTAAGCAGGTTCCACCCTGGTTTGCATTTGGATGGGAGGCTAGAAGCATGAGCACTGTCAGATATTCCTCTTAGGGGATGAGGCCACAGCTCAGTGAACAAGCACCTGCCTGCAGAAGGTCCCAGGTTCAATCCCTGGCGGCAGCATCTCCAAGACAGAGACTCCAGAGAGAGACATTCCTGCCTGCAGCCTGGGCGAAGTTGCTGCCAGTCTGGGTAGACAGTCCTGAGCTAGTGGGACCAAGGGTCTGACTCAGTGCAAGACGGCTTTGTGTGCATGTGTACACACAGACACACACAGACACACAAGCCAGGGCTTTGCTCTATGGTGTTCTGCTTTTGGCGGGGATCTCAGGCATTGGAGGCGTTTGCACTGTCGGCTGGAGCCCGTGAGGAGGGAGAGCTGCAGCCAGGCGCCCTTTTCCGGGAAGTGGGTGGGGGAGGCCATCTGTTTCGGGAACCGCTTGGCTCACCCAGGCTGGCTGGTGCTGACCTGGAGCTAGAGAAGGCAGCCCCGAGTGTCCCGATGCCTCCAGCCTGCCCCCTCCTGCAGTGCTTCGGGGATGCCCGGTCTCAGGGCAGACACCGCAGACACCTTCCTGCAGCTAAGCAGGTCTTGGTGTGGCCAGCACCTGGATGGGAGACCCAGGCAAGTCCCCCCTTGGGGTCGGGGCCACATGCAGACGGCATCTCCAGGAAGGGCTGGGAGAGACTCCGGCCTGCAAGCCCAGAGAGCTGCTGCCAGCCAGAGCAGGCAATCCTGAGGGAGGTGGGCCAGCGGTCTGACTCTGCGTAAGCGGAAGGGAAGCCCTGGTCCAAATCCACCATCCGTCATAAAGCTCGGACTAGTCACCACCTCTCAGCCTAGCCCACCTTGCAGGGCTGTTGGGAGGACGAACCAGAGTCTGGGGAGGGAGCGTCTCTGAACAAGGGCCGGAGAGAAGGGCAGCAGGTCGTTCCTGCCTAGGAGCTTGGGAAGCCGCCTTCGGCCGCGTCAGACCCTCGTCGCTCCGTCTCGCTCGGGGTTGTCTGCCCAGCCCTGACCGGCAGCTGCTCTCCAAGGTCCCAGGCTCCGGGGTCTCTCTCAGCCCTGCCTGCAGATGCTGCCGCCTGGGAATGAATCTGGGGCCTCCTGCACGCAGAGCGGAGGAGGCGGCTCTACCACTGAAATGCCCCACAGCTTGCATGCCAGGAGACAGCGTGATCCAAGGCAAGGGGGGTACCAGCGAGAGAGCGGCCTAACAGAGCTTCCCCACTCATTGCACGGGCGCAGCAGGGAAGCGGGTGCAGTTTGACACCCTCCCCTTTCTCCGGAAGGCCTCCAGGCCACCCCTGAATATACCCCCGAGGGTCGCACAGCCCTCGGGGGCATATTTTTTAATCGTAAACCGCCCAGAGACTTGAGTTTTGAGTGGTATAAAATGTGTTAAATAAATGAATGAATGAATGTGAACATCAATCTTTCCAGGTGGCACAGAGAGGGCTTCCTCCAGAAGGGGTGAGCGTCGAAAGCGGCCACTTCCCTGCTGCACAATGGTCCAGCGAGGAAGTCCGGCTCCGCTTCTCTCTGGCAGTGGGTCCTTGCTCTGGACGCCAGCCCGCATCCCTCTGCCTCTGGGGTGCCACATCTTTGCGGGGCTGCCAGCTGCCTGTCCCTAAAGGCAACCCACGGTGCCCAAGCCGCAGTACAGGCTGTTCCTGGCCGCATGGAACAGGACAAGCCGCCCCTCCCACCGCAGGGATGAGGGAGCGGGGCGGGCGCGGCCACTTCCTTGTGCCAGGAAGCAACCCGGTGGATTTGTCCTCCCTCTGTGCGGAGGACGGCTGCCTAATGCATTTCCCCAATTAACCTCCTATCCCGAGCAGCTCTTAAGTGTCTACCTAGCGCAAGGGAGGGGACCCATCACCAACACTGGCCTCTCTCTGCACAAACAGCCCGGCCCATCCCTGCTTCCAGGGCTGGCTCCGGCCATGCCGCTTCTCTCTGCAAAAATCAACCCCCCCATCCCGACCCTGTCTGCTTTGCATGCAGAAGGCCCCAGGTTCAGTCCCTGGAAGCAAGGAAGACTCCTGGCTGAAGCTTTGGCAAGCCGCTGCCAGCCAGTGCAGACAATGCCGAGCTCAGTGGACCAAGGGTCTGACTCAGTAGGAGGCAGCTTCCTCGGAGGGGGGGGGGAACTGAGCTGTGGGGACCACGCCACCGAGCGATGGCCCTGATGCCCAAAGCGGCCTCCTGAAGGTGATAGGAATGATCTAATGATTCAGAATTATAGACTGACCGGTGAAGAGCGGTCGCCTCATGAACCCCTTCGACTGAGTCTGCCGCTCTTTGGTCCATCCAGCGGCCTACACTGACTGGCAGCCGCTCTCCCAGGCTCCAGGCAAGAGTCTTCCCCCGTCCTGCCGGAGATGCTGCTGCCAGGGGTTGGCCCGGGGGAGCTTCTGCCTGCACCATAAGGCTGCTTCAGGGAGCAAAGAGCCCTTCCCAGTGCAAGCCAAGGCAACCCCTATTTCGCCAAGGGGATGGGCCCGTGCTGGCAGCCCAAGATGGCCCCCCACCCCACCCCACCCCACCCCCCTCCCCGCCTCCCCACTCGCCTGTTCTCGGCCACCAGGATCTGCTCCAGCAGCCGGCCCGCCTGGCACTTGGTCTCCAAATCGGCGGACTGGAGCAGGGAGAGCAGCAGGTCCAGGCCCCCCTCCAGGCGGATGCCGTCGCACAGGCCCTTGGCCACCTCCCGGCCCACGGCCGGCATCACCCAGGCTTCTTCCACCAGGGCCAGGATGGCCGCCATGCCGCACTGGAGGTCTCTGGGCCCCACCGCCTGCTTGGTGGCCGAGATGGCCTGGTGGAGGTCGGGCAGGGCCCGGTGGAGGGCCTCCCGGATGTCCCTGCTCAGGCCCGCGGTGGTGGGGGAGGCCGCCTCCGGGGAGGAACCCTCTGCCCACCAGCCCCCCCACGGGCTGCCCGGGCCAGGCCCGGCGGCTGCTTCCAGGCTGCTGCCCATGGCCAAGCGGCACAGCTTGGAGGCGGAAACCAGCAGGGGCAGGACCATGGGGGGCAATGCGGAGGGGGGCAGGTCACAGCGGCATCTGCAGGGCTCACTCGCTCGGTAGGGATGGGGGAGCAGCGGAGAGGGCAGGGAGAGAGGCGGTTTGCATGAGGAGGAGGCAGGCAGGCAGCAGGGATGGGAGGCAGGCAGGCAGGCAGGCAGCAGGGCAAAGGGCTGCAGGGCCAGGAGAGGGGCTGCTAGACTCTGGGGATGCAGGGCTCTCCGGGCAGCAGCATCCGCAGCATCCGCCGCATCCCAACCTCTCCTGCTCCTCCCCTCCTCTGGCGCTGATGTCACCCCTCCCAAGGAAGGACCGCCTCGGCCAGGAGGCTGCTCCGTTGCCAGGGCAACAGCATCCTCCTCTCCTCTCCCGGATGCTCCCGCTCTTGGGAGGAGGTGTAGCCCAGCCGGGCTCCAGGCATCAGGCAGTTCTCGATGCTGGGCCCAGCTCGCTGCAGCGGCTGCCCATGGCTGCAGGCAGGAGCAGCCCTGCCGGGAGATGCACAGACACAGACACAGACACAGACACCCCACGCCCCCCTTTTTCCTATCGGGCAGGTGCCTGGCGGGCTTGGCGTTCGCTGGGAGGCCACTTCTGCCTGGCTGCGTCTGCAGCAGCTTTGGAGCCAAGCCGGGCTGTCCGAGGAGCGCAGTCCGTCACCCAGACTAATCCTCTGGCCGGCTGCTGCGGAGACGGAGAGCCGGGCCAGCAGCAAGGAGGGCGGTGTGGCGCGGCGTGGCCCGTCTGGCCCCAGAAAACGCAGGCCGGAGTCCAGGCCCTCAGGGAGGGGGGCGTGTGCAGGTAACACGGCTTGCCATCCTTTGGGGACGGGCCCAACGGGCAGCTTCTTTGGGAGGGGCGACCAGGGCCGCACTGGGTTTCAGCCGCGAACAGCAGGGGTGGATGGCTGGGAGTCACGGGCTCAGGACCCTGGACTCGGGCTGCCTGCGTGCAGGTGTGGCATCGGAAGCTGCCTTGTACAGAGTCTGACCCTTGGTCCTTCTAGCTCGGGACTGCTTACACTGGCTGGCAGCAGCGTCTCCGGGGTTCCAGGCTCAGGGGTCCCTCCCAGCCCTACCAGGAGATGCTGCTGCCGGGGAGTGAACTGGGAGACCTTCGGCGTGCCAAGCAGAGGCACTGAGCGATGACCCCGCTCCCTAAGGGGAATGTGGCTGATTCTCTTCCTTGAGCAGGAGGAGAGCAACTGGCCCTATCCAGCCCCAGCACAGCATCCCTCCCGTGGCTGTTGCTGGGGCCTGTCTTGTGTTTCTTTCTTTTTTAAAGATGGTGAGCCCTTTGGGGGACAGGGAGCCCCCTTATTCATTCATCCACTCTGTCAACCGCTCTGGAGATTTTTGCAGGAAAGCAGTATAGGAATTGTTGCTGCTGTTGACTGTCTGACAGCAGAGAGGGCTGACACGTCGTCACCCACGCCAAGGCACACCCGGGCAGACCCTGCTCAGCCAAGGGGGCCATCCACGCACCCCGGGGCCAGCTGGTGCCTCGGTGAGGGGAGCGAGTCCAGGGATTGGCGACTCTTCTTGAACCGGCTGGAGCCGGGCAGGTGTCTGTCCGTCCCCCCCGCCCCCCGCTCCTGCCCCAGAACTAGAATCCACTTAAAGGCTCTGACTGCTAATCCCTGCTCTGGACGCTCAAGCCTGCTCTGGAGAGGAAAGCGGCCCCTCAGACCGGCCAGACCAGGATTGGGAGCCCATTAACTGGGGGGAGAAGAGCCAGCCTTGCAGCAGCAGGCGTGAATGGCCCCCTTTGCCAAGCAGGGCTCGCCTTGGTTCGCATTTGGATGGGTGGGGCCACAGGCTCAGTGGAAGAGCCTCTGCTGGGCCTGCGGGAGGCCCCAGCTTCAACCCCGGGCAGGGCTGGAAGAGACTCCTGCTGGAAACCCTGGAGAAGCTGCTGCCAGTCAGTGAAGGCGGTACGGAGCCAGGGGGGCCCGGGGTCGGGCTTGGCACAAGGGCCCTGTATCCCTGCGTGATTACTTGTGGCTTGGGTGGAACCGCCTTCCCCAGGACCCCTGCAGGTCCTGTGTCTTGGGCGGTGACCGCGTTCCAGACCGCGGGGAGGGTCACAGGCTGAGGACGAAGGAGCAGCGACCCCGCCTGACCGCTGGGGACCCCTTGGAACGGGCAGAAAAGCAGGCAGGGAGCAGAAGCTGGAGGTGCCGTGATCCCGCTGCACGGCCTGCTGCGGCCTCTCCTGCTTGCAGACGTGTCGCTAAAACCGAGATCCCAAACCCACGGCTTCGGACGACACGCCGCAGAGAGGAACGTGGGCAGGCGTGGATGCAGAGCGAGTGGTTCGCTCACGGCTCCATTCAATGCGAATGAAGTGGGCACTGGAGGGAATGATCGATGGACTCCAGCCCTCATTGACAGACTAATCCATTAAAGACTAGTCAACCGAACTAATGAAAGCTTGCAGCTCTTATCAGGAAGTGGCCTTATATCGAGTCAGATCCTTGGTCCTTTGAGTGGACGGCCATTTACTCCAATCTGCTGCACCCTGGGTCCTGCTCAACTCCTATAATCCCTGGCCACTGTGGCAGGGGATGATGATGATGATGGGAGTTGTAGTCCAAAAGCAGCTGGGGGGCCTAAGTTCAGCCGGCCTGCTCTGCTCTGACTGGCAGCCGCTTCTCCCAGGTTCCAGGCAGGCGTCTCTCTCGGCCCTCCCTGGAAATCCTGCCGGGAACTGAACTTGGGGTGCGCTGCCACTTGGAAGAGGGACACACGAAGCTGCCAAAGAGTGACTCTGGCCGTTTATCCATCTCGCTCAGGACGGGCTACACTGACTGGCAGCGGCTCTCCGAGGATTCAGAGAGGGGTGTTTCCCGGCCGTACCGAGCAGGGCTGCCAGGGACTGGACGGGGGACCTTCTGCATGCTCAGCAGAGGCTCCGGCACGGAGCTCCTGTCCTCTCCTAGAGGTGACATAAGAAGATGCTGCCGTCTGCTGAGTCAGATCCTTGGTCCTTGTCGCTCAGGACTGTCGACCCTGACTGGCAGCATCTTTCCAAAGTGTCCCAGGCAGGGGTCTTTCCCAGCCTTACCCAGAGATGCTGCCCAGGGCTGGACGGGGGACCTTCTGCCCAGACAGCAGATGCCCAACCCTGAGCCATCGAGCAGCCTCGAGCCATTTCAGAAAGGGCCGTAAGAGGCTGGTCACTGGCCTGCTCTTTGCCCCCGAAGTGAATCAGAGCCAGAGAGGAGGGAAAGGAGGAGAGAGAAAGGCAGGAGCTGGAAGAAGGGGCAGCCCGAGTTCAGATGAATCAGTAACGAGGCTGAATCGATCCAGAGCAAACTCCACCACGCCGTGTTTGCAGGGCGCGGTTCCCTGATAACTGGGCCAGGAGGCCCCTTCTTGAAGGGGTGGTTCTCCCGACGACTGAGCAGGGGGAGAGCAACTGGCCCTCTCCGTCCCCAGCACAGCATCCCTCCGGTGACTGTGGCTGGTGTTGATCTGATCTTTCTTTTTGAGATGGTGAGCCCTTTGGGGACAGGGAGCCATCTGGTCTATTGTTGATGGATCATTTCTCTGTGTCAACCTCTTTGGAAACGGCTGTTGAAAAGTGGCAGATAAATATTTGTTGTAGAAGTAGTAAAAAACAAAAACAAACCCCGTTTAACACAAAACGGATTTAAACAATATGCAAAAAAACATCAATATTTATAGACCGCTTTTCGGGAAAAGTTTCCAAAGCGGTTCACATAGAGAAAGAATGAATAAATAAATAAGATGGCTCCCTGTCCCCAAAGGAGTCACAACGCAGAAAGAAACATAAGATAGACACCAGCATCAGTCACTGGAGGGATGCTATGTTGAGGGTGGATTTTAGAATGTTAAAATTTTTTAAAAAGTTTCAAGACCATTTTAGACCAATCAAAAACATTCAAGAACAATTTAAAAACCTTGGAATGCCAAACAAATAAGTTATCACCTCTTCTTCACGGCTACCCCCAAATGATCAGGGTAAAAGCTGCAGCCTTTGCACAGAGCAAAGGCTCAGGGTTCGAGTAACAATGAACCCACGGCTGTCCTCTTTGAGGGACATTTTATCTATTTATTTAGTACATTTATATCCCGCCCCACACACCAATGTCCCTGGGCAGTGCACAACCATATAAAACCATTAAAACATTAACATCATTACAACAGTTTAGAATACAATAAAAACTCTAAAACCGAAACTTTAAAACTCTGGACTAAAAGCCTGACTAAACAGGTATGTTTTTAGGTCCTTCTTAAAAACATTCAGAGAAGGGGAGACTCTGATTTCATTAGGGAATGATGTATCCGTTGGTTTATTCCAGAGTCCCGGCTCCTTTTGGCATTCCTGCCGGTGTTCGTTTCCAGTCTAGTCACCCAGCAAGTCTCATGAGGCTGAAGTGGGATTTGAACTCGGGTTTCCCCAGTCCTAGTCCAGCACTCTAACCACGACTACACCACACTGGCTCATTCTAATGCAAGCCAGGGAAGACCCTGCTTAGCCAAGGGGCCCATTCCTGCTGGCGACCCACAAGGCCAGCTCTCCTCCTCCTCCTCCTCCTCCGGGAGGGCAAAGCAGCATTCACGCTTCTCCTCCGCTGCTGCAGCTGCAAGACCGGCCCGGCCTCTGTTTGCCCGATGGATGGGCCTGCCATCGGACAATGACCCCCCTGGCCTTGTTTGCTTCCCCGAAACAGGGAGGGCCGGCTGAACAAACACGCTCCGCGGCTGCTGCAGCGGGAGGCTGCTGGAGCCCCACCACCACCACCACCACCTCCTCCTCCAGTCAGACAAGGACGGTCGCCTGCCCGGCTGCTCGCCATGAGGCTGCTGTTGCTGCTGGTGACCCTGCCGCTGGCCTTCGCTGCCGAGGGTGAGTGCCCCACTCTCCATCTCCGCCCCACTTGGAGCTGGAAGTGGGCATCACTGGGAAGCGGGTGGGAAATCACCAAGAAGGCTCATAGGATCTTGCCCGGGGACAAGTCGGGGATGCTGCCAGGGAGGGCCCTTGCCACCTTCTGCATGCATGCCAAAGCTGGCAGGAGCAGCAGCCCCAGGGCTCACACCTGCAGCCCCACCCCACCCCAATGCAAACCAGGGTGGGCCCTGCTTAGCGAAGGGCCCCCTTCCTGCTTGCTGCCCACAAGGCCAGCTCTTCTCCCGGACGCTCCGTTCCTTGCAGAGGAGCCCTGGCCCCCCAGGGAGCTGCGGGCCCCTTGCCCCGAGGGCCACCCTGCCGCCCCTCCCCTCCCCTCACTTGGGGTTCTCCCCCGCTGCTCCCCAGAGTCCTGCGAGGGCCGCTGCGACCTGGGGTTCGACGCCCTGAAGAAATGCCAGTGTGACGACCTCTGCATCTACTACCAGAGCTGTTGTACCGACTACGCCGCCACGTGCAAGAGCAAAGGTTCGACCCGGGGTGCCCTGCTAGATGCCAAAGAGATTGGGGGTGGGGGGCAGCTCCTCCCCCTTCCGTGGTTTCTGGAGCGTGCCTTTGCTCACGCTCCTGTCTGTGCCTCCGTCTTAGAGGTCTGGGTAGGACAATAAGACGCTGCCACCGAATGAGTCAGACCCTTGGTCTGTCCAGCTTAGGATTGTCTACACTGACCGGCAGCAGATCTCCAGGGTTCCAGGCGGGGGTCTTTCCCAGCCCTACTTGCAGATGCTGCCAGGGGCTGGACCGGGGACCTCCTGCGTGCAAAAGCCGACGCTCTGCCACTGAGATACGGCCCCATTCCGTACAGGGAATCTCTTCCTAGTGCTCACGTGTAGTCCCCCATCCAAATGCAAAGCAGGGCAGACCCCGCTTAGCAAAGGGGGTACTTCATGCTCGGCTGTAGGGCTGGCTCTTCTCCCCTAAGATGAGAAGAGCCCGGCGCTGGTCAGGATTTGAACCCGGGCCCCGCATGGGGCAGGCAAGGTTTGAGCCCCTAACCACCAGTGCCGGCCTCCCTTGTGACGGCCGTTCCTTCCCCGCCACAGTCACCCGCGGAGACGTCTTTCTGCAGCCCGAGGATGAATACCCGGATTACTACGACCCCGACCTCCCCAACGTCACCACCACCGTCCGGCCTGCAACCACCAGCCCGGCCCCAGAGGCCACCACTGGCTACGAGTACGTGTGGGCAGAAGAGCCAGCAAGGGGGACAGAAGAGCCAGCAAGGGGGACAGAAGAGCCAGCAAGGGGGACCGAGGCCACGGACTCCACGGAAGAGACCTTGTGCAGCGGGAAGCCTTTCGATGCCTTTGCCAGTCTGAAGAACGGCTCCATCTACGCCTTCCGTGGTACAGTAGGATCCCCCCCCCTCCTCCTCCTCCGAGCGAGCCCTCAGACTCACCATCTGCAGGTCTTTGGCCGAGTCCAGCCCTTGGTCCACCTAGTTCAGGACTGGCAGCCCTGACCGGCAGCAGCTCCCCGAGGTTTCAAGCAGGGGTCTCTTGCCCCTGGACTTAGAGATGGTGCTGCTGCTGGGACCGAACCAGGGGCCTTCCACCGGCCAAGCAGAGGCCTCTCTGCCCCTGAGCTACGGCCCCATCCCCACAAGAACAGTGGGTTCCTCTGGCACAGGATTGCCCAGACTCCTGCCAGGGTTTCAGGCAGGCGTCTTCCCCAGCCGCATTTGGAGATGCTGCTGCCGCCAGGATTTGAATCCGGGACCTCCCGTGTGCAAGGCAGAGGCCTCTCTGCCCCTGAGCTGCAGCTCCCGAGGCCCTGGACGGTCTCCGCCCCGCCGTGCCCGCCCCGGCGACATGGTCTCCGCTTTTCCTTCCTCAATCCAGGGCGACATTTCTACGAACTCGACGAGAAGAGCGCCAGGCCTGGTTATCCCAAACTGATCGAGGAAGTGTGGGGCATCCCGGGCCCCATTGACGCCGCCTTCACCCGCATCAACTGCCAGGGGAAGACCTACCTCTTCCAGGTGGGGAGCCCCCCCCAACCCTCAGCCCCCCCCCCCCCAGCCTGGATGCAGCCAGCCCCAGCCCCTCTCCTTTGGGGCCCCCCCTCCAAGCCCTTCAGTGGGGCTGACAGTGTGCTTGCTGCTTGGGGGCTGATCACTCTCTGCTTCCGTAGACCAAGCCAAGCAAGACGGGGGGGCCCAGAAGGCCCCACGGTCTGGGGCGGGCCAGGGCTGTTGTCCTGGCAGTCAGCTTCATGGGATGATCCCTGGTCCGAGGGTGGTGAGGGAGGGAGGAGAACTCCCCCCCCCTCTCTCTCCCCACTCTTTCCATGCCTCTGTCAGGTCTCCCCGTAGTCTTTATTTCCCCAGACAAAAGACAAGCACAGAACAGCAGCCCTGCGGCTGGGTCAGGCCCAAGAAGGCCTATCCGGTCCAGCCTGCTGTTTCCCACAGCGGCCCCCCACCAGACGCCCCCTCTGGGGAGCAGCCCCCGCAGATGCAAGCAGCAAGGGCAGGCCCCCTCTCCCTCTCTCCTGCCACTGGGATTGGGAGGCATCGGGCCTCCGAGGCTGGAGAGGGACCCATAGCCATCCACTGACCGGCCTGCTGTCCTCCATGCATGTGTCTCATCCAAGCTGGTGCCCCCCCCACATCCTGTGGCAGAGAGTTCCACAGATCAATGATGTGCTGTGTGAAGGAGGACTCCCTCTTGTGGGTCCTCCCTTTCCCAGCCTTGAGTTTCAGGGGACGCCCCCTGGCTCTAATGGGAGGGAGGGAGGGAGGGGGGACCATCACCTCTGTCCCCCCCCCTCCACGCCATGCCTAGCTGTCTCCCCCTCCGCCACGTCCCCCCTCAGCCGCCTCTTGTCCACATGGACCAGCCCCAGAGGCCGGAAGCAGCCTTGCCTCCCCTCGGGATGGAGGAGGGTGCTCCCGGCCCCGGGGCCTCTGGGTTGCCCTCTTCCTTCGGCACCTTCCCCGGTTCGACAAGACACCCCCCCCCAAGGGTACCCTAACCCTAACCCTAACCCTCCTCCTCCTCCTCCTCCTCCAGGGAAGCCAGTACTGGCGCTTCGACGACGGCCTCCTGGACCCGGAGTACCCCCGGAACATCTCGGACGGCTTCAAGGGGATCCCCCACGGCGTGGACGCGGCCTTCGCGCTGCCCGCCCAGAACTACTTCGCCAGCGAGAGGGTCTACTTCTTCCAAGGTGTGGGGCTGGGCAGGCTGCCCTCCTCCCCAGCTCCGCCGGCCAGTGGGGTCCCGCTGGGGGCGCTGAGCCAGCTGGGGAGGCTGGTGCCATTCGGGGTGGGTGGGGGGGGGAGTGGGGGGCACGGAGGCCCCTCCTCGCGGTGGGTCTTGGCACGGCCCAGGCCCCCAGGGACGGGGAAGAGGCGGCCGCCCGGGGGAGACCTTCCGCTTCTCGGGGCCTGCCGCAGCCAAAGTGTCAAAGCCAAAAGTGTCAAAGCGACTAGCTGGGCCGGCGAGGAATCCCTGCCGGCTCGTCCCCGAGTGCTCAGGACCATCCCTTTCTTGACACACACAATTTCCTGGGCTTGGCGATTCCCGGCCCTACAGAGGCGGGGATCCAGGATGTCCCAGTCGAGGCCCAGCTCGCCACGCTCACCCCGATCCACTCCAGGGGGCCGCTCGTCGCCCCCAATAGAGATAGATATATAGGGAGAGAGATTGTGTGTGTGTGTGGGGTCGGGGGGTCCAGAGCATCAGGAGGCTGCCGCCTCTGCCTTGCAGGGAAGAAATACTGGTCCTACGACTTCACGAAGCAGCCCAGCCGCCAGCAGTGCGAAGAGACGTCCCCCTCGGTGGTCTTTGACCACTACACGCTGCTCCAGGACGACTCCTGGGACGACGTCTTCCAGCTGCTCTTTGGGGGGTCGCGAAGGGGTAAGTGGGGAGGGGGGCTGGACCCCACGCAAAGACTCACACCTGGACCCGGATTCAGACCTCCGCTTCAGAATTGGGGGGGGGGGTCCTACCCAGCTGGGGCTTCCCAGGTCTCCATCCTGCTCCTGGCCTCTGACCTTGGCACACAGTCCAAAGTGGGGGGCGCACCCAGCCCCTGAGTGAGGAGAGCAGGCTTCTCCGACCCCAAGATCAGCCAGGCGTGTTGCCCCTTGGCCTGCATTTCTCCAAAAAAAAAAAAAAACCCAAAAAGGGCCCCAGCGCTGGGAAGGTGGGACGCCCACAACCCCACCTTCAGGGGAAACATCTGGATCTGCCCCGGCCGAAAGAGAGAGAGCCCCTTGGCCTGGGGGAGAGCCGGCCCCTCCCTTGGCCGCCTCTGGGGCCAGGGTGGGGGTCCCTCATGGGCGGCTCTCCCCCTTGCCAGGTGGGGCCAGCAGGCCACGCCCCCTCCTCAGAGACTGGAAGGGGCTGCCCGCCCAGCTGCCGCGCCTGGATGCGGCCATGGTGGGGCGGATCTACGTGTCCCGCAGGGCCCCCCAGCGCCGCTCCGGGAAGAGGCCCTCCCGCCAGCACCGGAGACGGTACCGCAACCGGCAGCGCTGGGGCCGCTGGGACCCCCCGTCCTGGGACTGGCTGGACGAAGCCAGCTCGGAGTCCTCCGACCTGGACTGGCTGTGGGGCAGCGACCCCCCCTGCCAGCCCCTGCAGAGCGTCTACTTCTTTGCAGAAGGTGGGTCCGGGCTGGGAAGGCCGGCCTGATTCTAGCGGGGTGGGGTGGGGGACCATCTGTGCTGTCCCCAAACCTGGCCTGCCGACAGCACCAGCAGGGGGGGGGATGGGATGTTCTTCCGTCCCTTGGCAGAAAGGATGTTCCCTCTCACACACCCCATAACCAGCCTGCGGAACTCACTGCCACAAGGAGCGGTGATGGCCACTAGCTAGGAGCAGAGGAAGTGGCTGCCTATGGAGTCTGATCGTTAGTCCGTCTAGCTCAGGCCTGTCAGCCCGGACGGGCAGAGGCTCTTCTGGGTTCCAGGCAGGAGTTTTTCCCCATCTCTGAAGGGAGATGCTGCCACCAGGGACTGAACCTGGGAGGACCTTCTGCATGCAAAGCAGGTGCTCCGCCACACCGTGTGTCCGGAAGCCTTTGGCCTGTCCTGAATCTCCCAGCACTCAGCAGCTAAGCCAGAGAGAGGGCGGGAAAAGCACCGTCCACACCGTGCACGACTCCATGCCCCTCTCTCTGTCAGACCCATGTCCAGCCGTAAGCTCTGGGGATGCCTGGGGCACCGGAAGCTGCTTTCTGCTACGGAGACAGGCCCTGGGTCCCTCCAGCTCCGGACAGATCGACGGTCCTTGTCGGGGTGGGTGGGGGGCAATCCTACTCCCGGGGCGATGCTCACCGCTTGGCCTCTCTCTCCCCCCCGCCCCCCAGACAAGTACTACCGTCTCAACCTGCAGACGAGGCGTGTGGATACGGTGAAGCCCAGGTACCCCCGCTCCATCGCCAAGTACTGGCTGGGCTGCCCGGAGGAGGAGGAGGACCTGGCCTGAGTTGTCGGGGGCCCCTTCCCGACCCGACACCCGCCGGCAGCCAAATAAAGAGGGAGATCTTCCACCCAACTGTGTGGTCGTCTTTTGAGTCCCCAGAACTCTTCGCATCTTGTGGGGCCCGCCTTGCCGGGGTGGTGGTGGGTGGGAAGTCAGGGTCAGACTAGGTGACCGCCAGGTGACCCTCCTTGGGCTGTGGTTGGCAGGGACAGCCACAGGGTGGCTGGTAGCCCAAGCAGCCGCTGGAGCAGAGGCAAGCTCCCTGCCTGGCCGAGAGAGAGGACCAGCCTTGGTCCGGCTCCGGCCCCTGACCAGGAGGCAGCCCTTGGCTCTGCTGCCAGCCCAGGAGGGCAGCTGCCAGCACCCCCCACCCCTCTCAAGAGGCTTCCCTTCCAGCAGCCAGGCTGGTCCTGAGCAGCTTGGGGGCTCTGGCACTTGGACCCTCCCCCCCCACCTTGTTGGGCTGCCAAGATCCATGGTGGCAGGGGGTGATGGGTGGGGTGGTGCAACATTGACCCAAGCTCAAGCACTGTCCCCTCAGCCAGGACGGGGGGAGCCCACCCTCTTCCGCTCACGATGGGCACTTCCGAGGAGCCCTGCCGGGTCCGGCCCTAGGAGGCCCATCCCGTCCTGGAGCACGTCTCACACGGTGGGGCCCCCCAGTGATGCCCCCCAGACCCACCCTCCACGCCTCTGTCCAAGCCCCTTTGAGCAAGAGGAGGCTCTACCCAGCGGTGGCTCCAGCTCCACAGCTCACCCCCAGAGAGGGCCGGAGTTGGGGCCCTTGGCGCCTCTCGTCAGGGTCCCAGGCGGGGCAGATGGCCGCCGGCCGGCCCCAAAGCACACCGGCCGGGCAGAACTTCAGCCCACGCGCGATGACCTCAGAAGCACCTCCTGGCTGGATGGGGCCCTTTCCTCCCTCCTCGCCCACCAATAAAGGGCTAGGCAGGCACCTCGGAGACCCTCCCAAGCAGGGCTTAAACCTGGGAGGAGAGCTGGGCTGGTGGTGGTGGCCGCAAAGCAGGAATTGCCCCCTTGGCCAAGCAGGGTCCTTTCCGGTTGGCCTTTGGATGGGAGGCTACACCTGCGACTCCCCCCCGTAGGGGATGATGGGGCTGCCACTCGGGGAAGAGCAGGAGGCGCCCAAGTTCCCTCCCTGGCAGCATCGCCAAGACAGGGCTGAGAGAGACACCTTTTATTAGCCCGAGGCCTCCTTCAGGGGCAAACTTAGAAGATGGCCATTAAACCGCTCCCTAAGAACACATTTGGAACCATCTAAACCACAACCGGTCCAGCGCATGACTACTGACTTCTGCAGTATTGCCAAGAGCGCTTTTTACAAGCAAAGCTTCGCCTTTTCCCACCAAGCGGACACCATTCCCAACTGGAGGAGGAGGAGGAGCCCATCGATACGGCTGCCGTCAACTACCCACTTAAAAGGGACACCCCCCTCTTTCATCTGAGCATGGCCAGAGAGTCCGTTCCTCATTCAACCCCTCGAGCGTTCAGTTCCAAAATCCAGTGGGGAATGGGCGAAACAGGCAAAGGTTCATGTAAGCAGGCATGAGCTTGACACGTGATTGATTTTATAGGGTTCCAAATGTATTCTTATGAAGTGGTTTAACTGAAATCTTTCTCACGTGTTATTTTAGTTTGCCCCGGAAGGAGGCCTTCTCTGAATTGCCTTGGGCTAATTCAAGTTCTCCCAGCACCGTGAGACTGTCTCCTTTTTCGCTTTTCTGTTTGGGTGCTTCCTGTTTTACGACAATACGAACACAGCAGATATTTATACACCACTCTTCAACAAAAATTCCCAAAGCGGTTTACAGAGGTATCAACAAATCAAGACGGCTCCCTGTCCCCAAGGGGCTCACAATCTAAAAAAAGGAACAAGAGAGAGACACTGGAAGCAGCCACTGGAGGGATGCTGTGCTGGGGACGGAGAGGGCCAGTTGCTCTCCCGCTGCTCAGCCAAGACAGTCCTCACCACTTTAAGAAGGTGCCTCTTTGCCCAGTTAGCAGGTGCTTTCCCCCCCCATCGGAGACTCCTGCCTGCAACCCTGGAGAAGCCGCTGTCGGTCTGTGCAGACCGTACTGAGCTAGACGAACCAAGGCTCTGACTCCGGTCGGTGTTGCTCTAAGCACCCCTCTGCTGATCCCCCCCCCCGCTTCAGGGAAGGGCCTGGGTCCCAGCTCCAGGAGCCAAGGCAGGCAGTTCAGTGGACAAGCCAGGCTGGGAAGACCCAGTGACCCCCCCCCCCCCCCCCGTTGCAAGGCAAGCCAGCCCCGCCAACCAGAACACAAGGACATGGCCCTGGCTTCAGCAGGGGAGCCGGGAGGGGCTGCCCCATCACTCCCAGCAGAGACCCTCCCCACCCTGGGCAGCCAGAGCCAGCACTTTTAAGCCCCGGCTCTGCGTGCAGAAGCTCCCGGGGGCCCCCAGCCTCTCTGGGAATGCCCTGGAGAGATGCGATCAGCCCCGACAGGCGGCTGGGAGCAGGATGGACCAGTGACCCGGCTCCGTACAAGGCAGCATCATGTTTAGGGTACACTGCCCTTGAACCTGGAGGCTCGGCTGAAGTCATCATAGCAAATTGCTGCAGACTGATTTCTCCACAAGCTTCTTCTTCTTCTTTTAAAAGCCATTTTCCCAGTTATAAGGAAGCAGGATCGGTTACGGTGCATTTCTCCTGGCTAAGAGGAGAAACCTTCCGGTCTCCCCCCAGCAGCATCTGCTCAGGCTACAGGGTGGCGGAGGGAGCAAGAGGTCCAACAGCCAGAAGGGTGCTTTGAAATCAGTCACAGCACTGCAAGTTGTGTTACAAAAGTTTTAATCCGAGACCCCTGGGTGGGGGCAGGGCCCCTACGCAGCTTGTTCAGGCCGAGGCCATGGGCCTTGGGGCTTCAGTACCACCAAGGCGAGGAAAGGACCATCCCTGCCGCCCTTTCCTTCCCCACCCAGCCCCCGTGCAAAGGAAGACGATGTCCCGACAACCGATTCAGTACCGACAACCTCTTCAAGCACCGGTGGTTGTCACCATGGCACTGAGCCGGAAGACAGCGGCTTGGATCACTTCCCGTGCCCGCGGGTTTTTTCTGAAGGCCCAAACCGCTCTCCCGTGGCCCAGCGGCATCTGATGCCTGCCAGACTGCCCCAGGGAGGGACCCTTTTACCTGGAGCAGCCTGGAATATCCTACGTCCTGCCTGGAATATATCCACGAGTTGCAAGAGCTCCAGGCGGCTGGTCTGCCAAGGTCAGGCTGCTGGACGGGAGGACGTGAAGGCACAAGAGGGCAGGAACCGAGGCAAGAGTGGCAAGTGCACGTGGCCAAGCAGTCAAGAGTGCTGGCGGAGCCAAGGCGGGGCTGCCGTGCCCACGCTGGAAGTCTGGCGAGCGAAGGGTGGCGTGGCCGCGGAGGCAGGCCCTTACTGAACCGGCTGGTAGGCCGGAGGAGAGCGATACAAGCAGTAATGCTGGAGGAGGAAGACGATGTCGAAGGCGATGGAGAAGAGGCCAAGGCCAAACTTGGTGGGGTCCCCAAAAACCAGCTTCCACTCATCTGGAGGAGAAAAGGGACGAGGTATGGATGGTAGTTTCAGGTTTGTTTGGGCAGAGCAGAGCAGAGAGAGAGAGAGAGAGGGGGGGCTAACGTTTGAGGGGGAGTGTGTTGCTTTTAGTACACACTAAAATTGCACGACAATTCCCATCAGGGTGGATTTGATTTAAATCACGATTTAAATCACTAGCAGGGTGGATAAAAATAAAAAAAATCTGATTTAAATTTTAAAAAATCGGATTTTTTTGATTTAAATCAGATTTTTTAAAATTTAAATCGGATTTTTTTGATTTAAATCGGATTTTTTTATTTTTATCCACCCTGCTAGTGATTTAAATCAGTTTGATTTAAATTGTGATTTAAATCGTGATTTAAATCAGTTTGATTTAAATCAAATCTACCCTGATTCCC
Organism: Hemicordylus capensis; assembly: GCF_027244095.1. Classification (NCBI taxonomy): domain Eukaryota; kingdom Metazoa; phylum Chordata; class Lepidosauria; order Squamata; family Cordylidae; genus Hemicordylus; species Hemicordylus capensis. Next base: position 13,828,866 of record NC_069668.1, on the reverse strand, counting down.
ATCATGCACTACTGCCGTTTTGTGGGGTGGTGGGGGCTGTAGTCCGACGACAGCTAGGGAGCCCAGGTCCGGCCACCCCGTTGGAGCGAACAGGACTGGGAGTGGTGTGGAAAGGGCTTCCGAGGGTGACTAGAATGGGGGGTTAGGCAGTGAAATCGACTGGCAGTGAGGACAGAGGTGGTGCTTCGGTCCTTGGGTGTGTGGGACTCACGGCTGTGCAACGTGGGGAGGTCCAGCAGCTCTTGTCTGCTGCTCCTGGGGAAGGGCACGCGCCTCTTTCCAGCCAGTGTTCTCCGGGGGAAGGTTCCTGGTCCCAGGAGGGCGGGGAGAGGCCCTTGCCTGGAGGGCGGCTGCCAGCCTGTGCCGACAATCTGGAGCAGCCAGAGGGACCAAGGGCCTGGCTCTGCCGGAGGAGGCCGCTTGCTCGGCTTACCGTGGTTGTAAGACTGCAGGAACATCTGGAGGAGGCTGAACGCGCCGCCCGTGAAATCCAGCAAGACATTCCCGATGCTCCAGCCTTCCGTGCTCTTCCGGCGGAAATTCATGTAGGCCTAGAAGGAGAGAAACCCACCGGGTGGCCAAATGCCTCACGGCCGGTAGCCAAGCCCGCCGGGCCAGTCGTCAGGACTCGTTCATCGCCCGGCCAGCGGGAGGGGATGCTGGCCTGTCCCAGGCGAGAGGCCATTTCTAAGCCTGGGCTAGCCTGTCTGGGGCTCGCGGACGTCTTGCTGTAGTGAGCATGAGTTGCTCCCTTTGCTCAGCAGAGCCCACCTTGGTTTGCATTCGGATGGGAGACCGCACCTGCATGCTGTAAGCTCTTCCCGAGAGGGGGCCGGAGCCAGAAGCTCAGCGGCAGAGGCTCTGCTTTGCAGGCGGAAGTTCCGCGGTTCAGAACCCGGCAGCACCTCCAGGGAGGGAGACCTGGCAGGGACTCGCGCCTGAAACCCTGGAGAGCGGCTGCCAGCCTGTGTGGACGGCGTGGAGCCAAACGGACACTGACTCGGCAGAAGGCAGCTCCCCCCAGTTCCCCACTCGGGGCCACCCCGCCCCTGCCTGCCCACCTGGGGGAAATACTTGATGAGCGTCACGGCCAGCTTGACGTAAGAGAAGTAAAACAGGAACTGGAGCCAGCTGATTTCCCCGGCGGCGGCCACAGACAAGGTGGCAAAGACGAAAACCCAGGCCAAGACCAGCAACCCGATGGCCACGCGAGAAACCTTTTGGTCCCCTCTCTACGAGACAGAGAGAGAGAGAGAGAGAGAGATTGAGATGAAGTGATAGAGAACCTGAAGTCAAGGCATCCTTCAAGCTCAGGGCAGAGATTCAGGGATGAATTGCTGCCGTCAACAGATTTCCCCCTTTGGGGACAGACACTATAAGGGAGCAGATTATATGGCGACGGGCCACAGAGGATCTGTCCGTGACTCTTGGCCATAACAGCTAAATAGAGCCTCCAAACTCAGGGGCAGCCTACTTCTGAATGCCAGGCGCTGGTGCCTTCGCAGAGCCAGATGCACCCATCGTGTTGCATAAAGACAGCTCTCAATAAATAATATAATCTGTGTTTCTCAAACGTGGCCCCCACAGGTGTTGGGACTACAACTCCCACCATCCCCAGCCACAAAGCTAAAGGGATGATGGGAGCTGTAGCCCCACGCCACCTGGGGACCAGTGTGGATTCCTAGACGTGGCGGACTACAACCATCCCCAGCTGGGGATGCTGGGAGTTGTAGTCCAGACCAGTCCAGACTTGGCCAGCGGCTGGTATCTGGGCACAGCGGTAGGCCTGCCCACCTTGTAGATCAGGCACTGGAAGATGATGAAGAGGGTCACGGCGACAGCATGGAGGCTGAAGAAGACGTCGTTGCTGGTCACTGGGTTCACGCCATTGGGATACCGCTGGAGGAACTGTTCCTGCGTAGGGAGAGACCGTGGATCAGGACCCAGCTGACTCCAGGGAGCAACCCAGAGCGCCGTGGTCTGAGCCGGGAGGGCTGCCCAGCGTCTGCTTCGCGTGCCGAAGGCGTCCCCTCCCCGGCAGCATCTCCAGGCAGAGCTGGGGGGAAGCCCTGCTGCCAGCCAGTGCTGGCAGTACTGGGCTAGACAGAAGAAGGGTCTGGCTCAGCAGGAGGCCTCCCCAGCCTCAGGAGCTCTCTGGGGACTCTGCCCACGGCCCCACCTGCTCCTTCTCTCGCCCCGTCTGGCCCTCAGGCTCCCTTCTGGCCAGGGCTGGGGGCTGTCGACGGACAAGTGCCTGGGAGGGAGGGAGGGAGGGAGGGATCGGACACGAGGCGGGGAAAGGGCCGTAGGCAGAAGGGAACAAGAGCGCTGGCCGACCTGGATGGAGCTGATCCAGAAGAGCCCCACGTTGAAGACGCTGTAGGCGATGAAGCCGGTCAGGTTCAAAGCGATGAAGTCAAAACTCAGCCCCACGACGCTGGCAGACACGGAAGCAGAGGAGGCTCTAAGTGGGGCCCTGGGGAAGCACAGGGCTTCCCAGCCACAGGGGCCCAGATTCCGCAGGACTACCGCTCCCATCACCCTTCGGCCATTGAGGCTGGGCATGACAACTCCCAGGGACAGCAAGACCAGTGTCAAAACATCTCCTGCTCCCGCTTTCACTCCCACACCCACCAGACGGGAGGCTTACCGCAAAATGTCAGACAAGGCAGTCACAGTATAGATTAGGGTCCCATCGCTTGAATTAATTATTTTTAAAAGCCCCCACTGCTTAGAGAAACCTCATTCACTCCCTCCTCTGCCCCAGAACAAGCAGCAGAAGCCAGCACAGTCTCCTCCCGCCTCTCCGGAGCCAGGCCCAACCCGGAGCTTCCTCCCTGGCCCGGATTACTGGGCTGATGGAGACCCGGCTGTGTGCAGGACCATCTCCCCAGCAGACTTCAGCCGGCCTGGTCCCGACCCCTCTCCCCACCACTCCAGTCTTTCCTGCTCACGGTCTGGGGCAGGAAGAGGGAACCAGCTTGGAAGGTTGGGCCAAATCCAAAGAGAGAACGTTTTCTCAGAGGAATCGGGCCCCTTTTCTGAAGAAGCTTGAAAAGGCCGCGCAAGCTTTATTAACAAAGGAGGTGCTGAGAATTAGTCTGGACTCATTCCAGACTAAAAAGAAGACACCTTTTTTTTTTAAGGCTTCTTTTCAATCCCGGAGCTCCCTCGGGCAGCAGCTAGTTTAAAAAAATCCCTTGGGGGGAAATGAGCCAGCTGCCAAACTTAAGCTTCCTTTTCCTAGAAAGAAAGACATGAAATCCAACCCGGTTTTTGCTTGGCTTCAGCGGAGTCCAAGTCCAGCTAGCTGCACAAGCACCTGCGTTGTGTGTCGAAGGCCCCAGGTCCCCTCCCTGGCAGCAGCATCTCCCAATAGAGCTGGGAGAGAGACCCCCGAGCCTGCTTCCCAGAAGCAGCCGCTGCCGGTCAGTGCAGACAGCCAGACGGACCTAGATGGGCTCTGACTCGGTCGATGTCATCGGGTTGGAAGTGACTTGCTAGGCCTGCAGCCAGCAGGGAGGGAGGGGGTTGCCAATCCTTCTCAGGCACCTCACCACGTCTCCCCCCCCTTACCTTTTCCGCCTCCAGTTCTCAAACACTTGAGGATAGAAGGAGATGGACCAAGCCAGGAAATAGATCCACCCGATCACCTGGTTAACGATGCTCACTGCATGGCTGTGGATCACCAGGAACCGGATTCTCGGCCTGCCAAGAAAAGAGGCAAAAGGTTGTGCCTCCTGGATTCTTCTGTGCCGCGGGCGGATGGCACACTTTACCGTTAGTATTAAGACAATAGGTTCATAACAAACAGAGGCAAATGTGTGCATAAATACCGCAAGTTACTGCTGAAAGAAAGTCCAGTTTCTTTAATATACCTCCACTCCTGGCAGTTTCGTTTACATGCAGAATTTGGCTTTTCAGGACACATTTCCTTTTAGCATACAGGACACAAAGTCTTGTACGGAGACAAACAAGAGAGAACACCTGATCTATTGTTTAACAAGCTGAGGAGGGCAGGTCGGATAAGGCTGACTTTTTCTAATCCCAAGCTCATTTGCTCAGGGATTGTAAGCAATGTTCATACGAATGCCCAAAGGTTAAGGTTTGGTTGGCAGCTCACCCAGTGTGATTGGACTGGTTGGAATGGAGGTACGCAGTCACCTGCCCAACATCTTTAGCTCTCACTTGGAAACTCTTCTCCTTTAGACCTGCAGGTACTGTTACCTGATAAGACACAGACACACAGGAGGTTAGGACCCGCCCAGGAGAGGGAGACGGGCCCAACTCAATTGCTGCCAGCATTAGGGATACACATCAGGCAGTTTAAGAACATAACAGCGGCCCTGCTGGATCAGGCCCAAGAAGGCCCATCTAGTCCAGCATCCTGTTTCGCACAGTGGCCCACCAAATGCCGCTGGAAGCCACAAGCAGGAGTTGAGGGCATGCCCTCTCTCCTGCTGTTGCTCCCCTGCAACTGGTACTCAGAGGCATCCTCCCTTTGAGGCTGGAGGTGGCCTATAGCCCTCTGACTAGTAGCCGATGATAGA